>NC_134120.1:3850000-3975000 GCF_040939455.1 Microcebus murinus | reverse complement strand
CGATCATTAGTGAGTTTAGAATAAATTTTTACTTGCCTTTTCAATCAGCCATATAAGCTGTACATGGAAATATTCCATAAAAACAATGGAACTTGTTAGCAAAGGTTGTTAGGCATGGATTAGTAGAAAAATCGAAAATCCCAGAGATTTGAAATTTGTTAAATAATTTATATTTGAGTCCATGCCTTATGTTCTGTATTTAGATTTTGTAGAATTCATTGAAGATGGTTTGTGTGGTGGGACATTTTGTTGGACTAAATTAAGCCTATCAAGATAGCCATAGTTGGCTGTGGTGAAGAAACTGATACCATTGCAGTTCTTTTGGATAGATGGTTTTCCAATCAAATTAGCTGACTGCTTTGAAATTTTATGAATTTTCTCTGAATTTTCTGTTTCGCTGTTACAGATAATGGTGTTTTAGTTGCAGAGATTTCAAGTCTAATCACTTTAAAAGTTTGAGTCATATTTTTAGTTTAGTATATCTTGAGTAATAGAAGAATACTATAGCTATTAAACCTGCCACTTGGCAACTAAAGTTATTAATAGTAACTTATGTTTAAACATCTGGAAAATAATGAGCCTTTTCCATCTACGTATTTTAATATATCTGCAGAACTATTGTGAAATATTGTTAGCCATAAAATTTGAATGTTTTGGATTCAAAACTTTAGTATAGGCACAGTGGGTTTTAGGAATTAAATGAATTTCCTCCTCATATATTGATTTCTAATGATTCATTTCAGTTTCAACAATGTCTTTTACAAAACAATGATACTACAAACTAACACCTTTGAAAAAAGCTCATGAAATTCATAAATTATTTTAATATTTAAAGTATTAGTATATTATCAAAGTAATATAATGATGAACACTAAGTACTTCCCTATAATAACTTATTTAAATGGTATATGCTATTGGAAAGAATTAAAACATCTATTTTAGCTTTTTTTTGAAAAAGTTTCATACTGTTGGCTTATGTTTTATCATGAGCATACTAATATATTTATTAAACTTTTTTCTAGGATGAAATTTATGTCTGTTGATATAATTTTAACCCATGCTCAATTACTGACTTTAAAGTATCAATACTTCAAAATACTTGATTTTGCATTTGCAATAACAAATGAAATCATTGCATTGCATTGATAATCTTAGGTATTGATAATTCAAGGAATAATTCTGATGTTCATCATTTGTATTCCAAAAAAGAAATTGGTAGTAGACATATATTAGATCTTTGTTATTGAAGGACTATTTGAAGAAGTAGAAAATATAGGATACAATTTTTATTTCTTGACAGCAAGAGTGACCTTATTGTTCACCAATAGGTACAGTTAGTGCTATAAGTCTTCCCTCTTATCTGATCATGCCAGGAAGCATGGCAGCATCTCAGGCATTTAAATAGAATTATTATCTTAACTGGTCTCTCTAACAGAAAAAATAAAGGCCATGTTTTGGCCAGCCTTTTTTTTTTTAAATTTTTTGTTTCTATGTTTGTTTGTTTCTATGAAAATTTTCTATGTTTCTATGAAAATTCTTTTAGTGCCAAACTGTGTAATATATACTCTAAAAACTGTGATTATACATCTGTTTTATAATTTGATAACTAAAAGCACTTGCTTTGTAATTTAACTTAAAACTTTTAGAATTTGCATAGCTACCTGATTTAAGAATGTAAGGACTGGGAAAAATAGGATAATAGACCAAGGAAATCTCTTAGTGATAGAAAAGTATAAATAGAAAATTTTATTAAAAATAACATATTGACCTACTCAGCCATGTATCTTTACAAGTTTGAGATTATGAGGCTGATATAATAAATTAAATTTTATTTTATAACTAGGATTGTTCATTTTTCTGGTTTGCTATATTAAGCACAAAGAATACTGGTTTCTTAGTGAGAAACATGATATTAAACATTTGCTTTAACTGTTCATTTCCAGTAGATGGCTATAGTTCACTACCAAATTGAACTTATAATAGATTTTTTACAATAACTAAATCAGAAGATGAAGGTTGAATTACTATAAATGAGTTGCCCTGTACATTTTTCTTATTTCATGTGCTTAGTCATCTAGCATCGTTATTTTTTAAAGAACATCTTCTGAAAATGAATGAAAAGTGGTATTTTCACTTTTTCCTCTTTGATCAATGTGTAATAATACCATGATTTATTTTGTTTCATTTCAAATTATTTACTTTTTAAAATTCTATATTATGTGAGGAATACTGGTAATTATCGGCTTATGTAAAAATTGCATTATGGTAAAAGAATCCTTATAAATTCTTTAAGTTATTGCTCCCTAAATTCAATCATTTTATTTTGTTATTTTAGCTTTTAAAGTGAAGCACTGTGAGTCATTTATCACTTGTGTTGGCTAAGTTTACTGGCTTTTACTAAGTATTGCTTCAAATGCAACATGTACATATATATTTATGTATATATGTTTTTCATTAATCTGGATCTGCACCTAAATATTTTAGAACTTAATACAGTTAAAGTAATACAGATACAAATATACTATTTGGAAAAATATTTATTAGCTTATGTAGTACTTAAAATCTGCATTGTAATTGGATGTATGTGTGTACATTAGACTATAGAAATACCTTGTAAGGATAGCACTGAGATGCTAAGTACCACTATTGACTGTCCTCCCTCATCCATGAATATAACTGTGTGATACTCTGAATTTATTACGTATGGGTTTGAATGTAACAAAAAATTTGAAATGGACTTTTTGGCCCCTCTCAGAACACTGTAATTTGTCTATCTTCTTTTAATGAATATTTGTTTTTCTTTATTTAAGGTGTGTGTGGGGGGTGGTGAGTGTGGGCGTGTGTGAGCATGCACGCTCACATATTTAAAACTGATGTGATTTTTATGTCCTGTAGATGTTGGTTGAATCAAGCAGTGTAAGGGTTTGCCTTTTTGCTTCATTTTACAAATGAAAATGTCAGTTTTGTGTGATACTGTAAGACTACAATTTTAGATCCTTTTTTAATCAACTGCCAATTTATATGGCTGGCTACGATTGCTTAATCTATTATTAATAAGCATTTTGCTCAGCTATACACATTATAAAAATAATGCTAAGATTCGAGGAGAATTTTATTTTCACATTTAGAGTTCGTATATAAATTTTACAGTTTCCCTTGAAGACAAATTATTTTTGTATTTTTATTGCTGCTGCTGTATATATTTATTATAATAGAAGCAGATTAAGAAATAGGACACAATTATAACTAATTATAAGAAATTTCACTCATACATTTGTTAAGGGATAGTTGGGATATTCAGATGAGTCTTTGTGAATCAAGGACTTAAAATTCAAAATTTGTTACTTTACATAAAAATAACAGATTTTTTAAAGACACACTTTATAAAAATCTGAGGGAGTTTTGGAATGCAATTCATTTTGGGGGATGTATGTTAATATTTACATACATACGTATGTACATTTATAAACCTACAAAAATAATCCTTTATTTGTTGAAGACCTTAAAGGACAAAAGATATATGACCCCACCCTGAGACCATGCAATGTAAGTGTACAAAAGGATCAAGGAGCACAGATTTTAATAATGCAAACAATATTAGTCCTGTCCCCTCTGGCGTTAGGAACCTGGACATACTGATTGTATACTTTTGATTCCTAAACCATGGAGATGTATGAGATGCCCTAGGGAGCACCTGGCCAAGCTAAGAACATTTCAGTGATTACAAGGATAGTGCCTAGAGGGCAATTAAGGGACAGGGCAGGAGATATACAGTAATGAGTCCCTGTAGCACCCTAATGAACCACAGAAAGGGAAGCAGAGAATTAGGTAACAAATGTAGCTGAGTGAGGACGATTGTTGAGTAATGTGTAGATTATTTACCAAGAATATGATTTTTGTACTTTGATATTTATAAATCGGAGGCAGATTTTAAAATCCTGCCTCTTAACATATTTAACGTATTCCTTTAGTTTAATAATTTTAGTTTTATTAAAGCCATTGTTTTCCTATACTGCTTTTTACTGTGTTGAAATTTGATTTAAATGATACGCTTGCTTTGAATGAACTATTTTAGTTCATTATTTGTCTCACTACTGAGTTTGTAGGTGTGTATTACTTTTACTAATACACAATAATTTCAGCCAAGTGTTGAACTGTTTTTTTTTAAATATCTGTGTAGATTTTCTGTTTGCTTATTCAGTGTATTTCCTGAGTTATATCTGCTATGGAAAACAGACTTTTCTTGATCTAGTTCAAGTCTTTGCAAACTACAATTAAGACTAATCTCTTGAAATAAATCTTTTTTGTATAATATGTAAAAAAGATTATTACAGGAGAATTTTTGTATGGTGTATGCCGTTCACACAGGAGTCTTGGATAGATTTAGATTTAAAATCTGGTTTATTTCACTGCTGATTTTTCTGACTCATATTTCTTGTTTAAAAACAGATTAATAGCACAATACAGATATGTTTCTGTGTGATTTTCTATTTGTCCACTTGCATTATTGTGTAGGGAAAAAAAAGACAGTGAAAAGGGAAACTGCTGTGAGCATGAGATTCGATGCAATAACACGAGCTACTTGACCATTAGTCTCCTTTAGCTGTGCTGCTATATGCAGGTGTTAATGTATGGGCTCTCCTACCTTTTACAGTGGTATATGCTCGACGACACAGACCAGCTGAGACACAACTGACTGGCTCTGAAGTGTTCACCTGCACTTTGGTTCTCGGCTTCCTTTCCTTAGCATTGTCTGAATCACTTCTCATGCCCCACTGACTGTAGCAGCAATCTTTGCACGGCACTTGCAAGTTCCATGGTTGCATAAAGCACTGTTGTTAGCCACCGGGGATAATCTGCTGTGCTGCTTGACCACTAGGGGGAGTCAAGGAGTGTCCCTGAAATTCCTCCCCCACCTCTCTTCCTCTTCCTTCCTCTCCACTCCCATTCTGACCTCCCTCCTCTTCCTTTCTTTTTCTTCTCCTTCCTACTTTTCTCCTTTTTCCTTTCCCTCCCCTTTCCTTTTCTTACCTCCTCTTCCTCTTTCTTTTTTCCTCTTTCCTTCCCCTCTAATCTGCTGCTTTATGTGGACCTGAAAATATTATTACCTCCCACTACAGTTGAACATCACTATGATACAAGCAGCAGTTTGTCTTTGTTTTTTTAAGTTGTTTAGTAGATGTCACATATTCTCCTTAACTGCTATTCACATACTTAGAGCATGGCAAGATTTTACAATTTTAATGAGTAAAGAACTCTTAGAGGAAGTGTTACTACCCGAATGAATATTGGATTGAGTTTAAAATAATATAAAGGAAAAACTGTGATATGTAAAATGCCCAATATGATTATAGAAATATATCTATAAATAGCCATAAAATAATTATTTAGAAACTATTTCAATCTACTTTTGTTTTAATTAGAATGACTCTAAGATTGTGGGTATTCCTGAATTGTGTCTTCCTAATTAAAATGTATTGAGAAGTGGCTGACTTGGATTTATGTTACACAATTATGTGCTTGAAGTGTTCTCATAAAAACAAGTAGAAGTTTATTTAACTATAAAAGTCACTAACTTTGGCTTAAACATCCATAAATAAATATTTCTCTAAAGAACAAATATTTCTCTAAAGAACAATTTAAATTTCTGTAGGAATTTAAAACAATATATATGTGTTCTGTAAATTGTGTAGTTAAAATATATTATACATAGAATATATTTTTACTTTTTAAAATAACCATCTGGGAAAATTTGAGTGAATGTTGGTATTTTTCCCCCAAATTTGAATTCTTTGGGAATTTAAAGATCATATATTTTTGAAATAGATGAAATAGAGAACTTAATATATATGTTTTGGCCTGCTTTCTGATTTCATAATACATAAATATATCATTGTGGTTTAGATTTTTATTTTTTGAAGATTTTATTTTGATGATTTCCATTTTATCCTTGAAAATTCTTTTGTGTTTGATAAAATAAACCCATTTCATTGTTAATTGAAAATACTCAACATATGCAGAGTTGATTAAAAACCATATAGGATACTAATTATTACAAAATCAATGCATGTAAAAATATATGTCTATGAAATTGAAAACAATTGTAAATTAAAAAAAGTTATGTTTGTCTTTTACATTAGTTTCACTTAGTTAAAATTCATGGCTAAATTTGTATATATCTGAATATTTATTCTAAGACATTTATTTATAAACATGAATGGTAAAATCATCTTAAAATTACCTTAACAGTGGTTATTGGAGGTATGGTCTATAGCTGTGCTTGAGAAACAAATAGATAAAATATTTGTGAATCTTGTAATGATTATATTTCTTGATAGCTTTCATAAGAAAGCACATAATTTGTGACAACTTCAATAAAAAGACACGGCAGCAAAACTTTTTGAGTTAGCGGCAAAGTAAATGGGGCAGGTTTTGCATTTTGAACAGAAATGTTATGAACTGTGATTGAATTTGTCGTGAAAGTGTGTCAGTATTAATAAAAGTATTTAGGTATAAGTTTGCTGGGCTTTGTAGCCTTTTTAAGGTTAGGCATTGGATAACGTGAAAAGTCACTTCTGTGCATTTGGTGGTATACAGAACATGACAAATATATTTCTGTGCATTTTGGATTATTATGCCATTTCTTATTTCAAACCCTTTTTGTCAGGACACCAGGCAAAACAATGATGCTTTGAGGACGTAATTAAAGATATTGTTCAAAGAACAACTTTCTGCATATTTGAATTATTACTGTCATCAAAATCATACAAATATGGAAATATGATTGCCAGAAGCACATAAATCAATGATCAGCATGGCCTCAAAATCCAATAAATATGTAGAGTTAAATACTTTAAAATGCAAATTGCGTCTGATGATTTGCATATGGTAGAGTTTAAAGGAAATTTGTTGCTTAACAACCTCTAAGGTAGCAGTTAGGGCTGTGGGTAAACATAGATTTTTTTATTCATCATTGGTCAAGTTGCAAGATTTGATAAATGATGGGAGACTGCTTTCCTTGGTTAAAATGACTGCAATCTTTACTGAATCCTAAAACTGCCTTGAAGTCATCTGAATAATTAAGAGTTAATTATTCTTCATCCATCTAGATCAGAAAAGGACAGATTTAGGGAAGGAATTTATAATTTTTGCCTCACGTCCTGTCATGTCGTAATGTGATAAACTAAACTGACTCCAAATAATATCTAGTGACCTTATAGTAATTATGCCTCACAAAACATTTTTGTTGCAGTTTTTTAATTGCTTACATCGATTCTAGAAACTACACATTAGCAGACTTATAAGTTTAATTGTCTCCAAAGAAAGCAATATAAAATTCATCTTCCATTACTATTATGTTTTAAGTTCATCACTGAGGATACACACAAATATAGCTTATAAGTTTCCACGTGTTCTTTTAGAAATAGCAAGCAATGAGTCCTAAAATGTTATTAGGGGAGAGTATAGATACACTGGTAAAAATTATTTTAAGAAGTAATGTTGAAAGGGCAATGAATCTTTTTATACCTATTTTAATTTGAAATATTAAAATAATAAACCTGTTTAAATAACTTCACTTTCTTATAATTAATATGATAAAGCAGATAACTCATGCAGATTTACCAATAATGCACATTGTTTTAAGAGACTGAAAAAAGGCACTGAAAGTTAAGAAATAACCTGTCTCATACTGTTACCTAGTAAAAGCAAGTGTCATATAATTCACCTGAAAATCCAGTATCTACTTAGTGAATTTTTTACGAAATGATTTTCTCTGAGATAGAGTGTTTTGTGAATGTTTACTGATCACAAGAGGAATTGTAATAAAGAAATCAATATGCATGATCCCTTTCCATGTAGTACAACAGGGTTACACTGTTAGGTTAAATACAGGCAGCATTCCTTTTCAGAAAATCAATTTGCTGTATGGCCTGCAACAGCCAGTCTCTCCACACAGAGTCATTTTATGTTGTGCACACAGCAGATTCTGTATTGGCACCTTCAAATAGTATTGACTTCTAAAAGGCTGTAAGCTTAGTGACCTGACTTTAAGAAGATAGGCCAAGCCCCTTCATACTAAAAAATGCTATGTATTTCTTTTTTATGTTTGGTAACAAAATAATCACTTTTTAAAAACCATTACTTGGCTTTCTTATTTCTTGTTTAGTAGAAATGCCAAATGTGATTTTAGTGAGAAATACAATTTTTTATATTTATTAACTATATCTGTTTAAATTCTAAGTGTTTCCACATTTCTAAGTTACCTGCATTTTTCAAAAGCACAATTTTTAGGCTAGGCTGCAATTGCTGCTTATTTTGAAAAGTTGGAGTAAATTTGAAAAGATGAGATTATTTTATAGTTTCTTTGTCACCTGCCTCCATTTCAAACAAAACAAACAAAAACTAATTTAGAGAAGAGAAAAGTTTACTAAATATTCAAAGCAACTAAGCTGTATGCCTAGGGAAAATGTGTGAAAACATGTTTTATTTTTAGATCTTTTTACTCTCACGCTAAATTTGGCTCTGAGAGTGCTGCGGCCATTTTTGATATAGCTGTTTAATTTAAAAGACCAGCCCTCCCCTTCGTGGCTGTATTTTTTGAAGTAGTTCTTGATGGGTCCTGACTCTTTCCCCTGCCAGCTCAGTTGTAGTGCATTAACGTGCACTCCGATCCTGTTTGTGTGCCTGTTATGCAGTGCCGGTGTTTAAATCATAAAGATGGGATTTTTTTTTTCCACTATGATCAGCTGGGATGCAGCAAAGCATTATGCCGTTTAGTCTTTGCAGTTTTGTGAGGTACATTTATTGTTCTTTGGTCCCTATTCAGTCATTGATTTTGCAAAAGCTTTTTTACTTGCTTCATGCTTCCCACATAGGATTTATTTATTTATTTTTGTTAATGAATATACACATTTAGATTGTAACTGAGAAAGGGGTTTAACTTGTTAAATGTTATGCCAGCTTTCTAGTGGAGTGATGAGATCCAAAAGATTAGGAATATAAAATAAGTAGACTAAGTATTATAAGTGATTTTTGCATTTTAATCACTTTGTTATCATTATACTGCTCCTTATATTGATGAAATCTTCATGTAGTAATGGACATTACAGTGCAAGAGCTGACTGGCACATGGAATGCTTTTGAAATATAACATTAGGTTTGGAGAAGTTCATAAGCATAAGGAGAAATAAGTAGGTTTTTGTTAGGCTAAATATACCCATGTTTTAAATGTTTATAGAAATCTCTAACATTTTAAAAATAAATCATTACTTACAAAACGAGTTTACTCTTTGAGAAAAACATTCTTGTAATAGGAACAAAATTATCCAAATAATAGTGTAAACCAAGCCAGGCATAGCAGCAGACAGAAAAATGCATTCAACCAGTAGGATCATGGATTTGTTTGATTCAGATAATTGAAAGTGTTTCATACTATTATTGCAACTTGAAGGCTTGTTTAAGTGTCTAACTGTCAGTCACTTTGGAAGGTGAAAAGTATTCAATTGTCACTCTGTCAGTCAATAGAGATGAGAACTGTCTGCCTAATGGATTTCTTTACATAGATGTCTGCATGGAGGTAGAAGTAAAATCAATGTGTTGTCATGTGTGAGTACACTGCATCAAACTGCCAGGCGAATTGCAACTGTATTTCTGTAACATCTACATTCTTGTATTGTTTGTGGAAGGCAGAGGGAAGCTCTGCAGATGAGGCGGTGAGAAGTATAAGGTGGAAACTTGCATTTGGGGAGAGCATTTTTTGGTATCACCTGTGCCCATGAAAGCATCCATTTTAACCTCTACAAAACAATCCAGTTTTACTTAAGTTACAATCAGTGGGGCACCTTATATCATAAGGTCATTGTGTTTAGAAAGTTACATTTCAGATACTTGTCAGTAGGTAGCTCTTATTTTTGTATATCACATCTAAACCCAAAGAATACATTTACATTGAAAGTTACCTAAATTAATGGTTCCTTTTTTAGTGAAAGTATTATCAATGTCTGGAATAAAGACATAAAAGGCAAGTTTTTCAAATTTTTGATGACAGAATCTGGCAGATATAGATCACAGAGTAGATGACCATCATGATTTAAAATTTTTAAAATATTTGGGGCCAAAATTAAGGAAGGAGTAAATGTAAAGTCCTACATTTCAATTAAAAAAAATCAATTACATAAGAATGGAAAGTAGGTCCTGGTTTGACACGGCACATTATGTGAGGTAAACTGGGAGATGTCACTGATAGCAAACTAAGCGTTTAGGATAATATTTTAGAAGTTTAAAGATCTGCTGCATTTTGCTCTATTCTAAAACATATTCCATTTGCTCTATTTGCTCTATTCTGAAACATTCTAATATCTAAAACAATTCAGCCAATTCTTGGAATGTCATAAGAACTCTTGCTGATTAGGGACCATACCAAGAAGGTGACAAGATGCTGGAAGAGCCCACATCATGCAGAGATCACTTGAGGGCTCCTAGAGCAGACTTGAGGGGTTGGCAGCGACAGAGTGGCTCATCGTAATTGCCATCTGGGGGCCTTTCATGCCCTGTCATAACCAAGAAGGAAGTTTCCCCTAAACTTAAATCTCCAGAGGACCCAAGCATGATCTGAAGCTGGAAGGCAGAGGGACACAGATGACTGAGTTCCCCGTAACAGGAACTTGCTAACAATAAGGTGCTGTGCCCCAAAGTGTCTGTAACTGGAAATGCTTGGGCAACGGCTGGATTACAGTCTGTTGACAGCAAGTACCTGAGGACAGGTTGGCCTGGTGCAGCCAGTGTTCACAGACTGTGGAATCACACAAGTCACACAGACAAATCATGTCATGAGACAGGTTTTGGGACCTGCATCAGGTTACCGACTGCATTTGTTCAATGAATAACATCCAACAAACAATTATCAGTCCCTTAAAAGAAAGGACATTTTCATGCCAAAACCACTTCATATATGAAATATTTTAGTCACTTTTTAAAAATGAGTTTTTAAATCTAGTAATTGATTTTTTAAAACCATAGTTAATGATTTGAATAAATAGCCTAAAAAGCTTGGTATCGGTGATTGTTCCTTCCCTTCTGCTGCCCCGCCAGCTCTTTATTTCATTCTTATTTTTAACATTTATTACCTTCTCTTATAGGAGAGAGACTGTATGTTCCCAAGCGTAGAGTCCCAATGTGTGTGTTGTTGTCACAGCACAGATGTGTGTTGTTGCTTATTAGCACAAGACAGTAGCAAAAGGCAAGATAGTGTCCTGTTCACAGAAAGTAGCCAGGTTGATGGAGTGTATAATTCAGTTTTAAAGTGGAAAGATCAGGAGACCTGAGTTTGTTGAGCCTGCGTTTGAATCCAGCCTCTGTCATTTCAACCTAATCACAAGATCCTAGGCACTTTATTCCACCAGGTTTAGCATCAGTTTTCTCCCCTGCAAGCTGGAGGTGGTTACAAGGAATAACTAATACAGTATAGATGAATCATGTAGCATTTTGCTAAGCAAATAATAACAGTTAATTGGGTTTTTACTTTTTTGACACATTCTATCTTTAGTTTTTTACTCTGTGTTAGGATTAGTTTGGTTACATAGAGCAGAAATACTGATGTACAGTGCCTTTAATTGATACAGGTTTATTTCTGCCTTGCATAGAATTTTGGAGTTAGTCCAGAGCTGGCCTGGTGCCTTTCAGTGTTACTAGTGATCTAGGCATCCGCCTTTCCACCCCACTGTCCTCAGAGCAGGGCCTTTACACTCCATGTCACTGCATGGTCCAAGATAGCTGCTGGGGAACTGGCTATTTTATCTGTGTTCTTGATAGAGAGCATGGCGGGAAGCAGGGAAGAGGTAACTCTTTTCCTGTAAAAGAGCCAATTTGAAAGTCCCATGTAATACTTTGGGTTATAGTTCATTGACCACAGTTTAGTGGAAGTGGAGATAAGAAATGCCTTGTTTTGGCTGATCATATTGTCTAAGTTTCAGTTACTAGAAAGGAGGGAAAGATTCAAAATTGGTAGGCAACATACAGTCTCTGCCATCTTGTTAATGTACCATTAATCTAAAATTTTTTATTGTGACATATGTATGTAATAGTTACACACATAACTGTGTACTATTTAGAGAAAAATAATGAATTAACACCTGTATGCCCACCACTCGCCTTAGGAAGTACAACATTCAGTTCTTTGAATGCCCCCACGTACCCTGCCTGACTACTTGTAACCACCATGTGACTTTGTATCTGTCAGTCATCCACGTGGCTTTTTTCATAGGTTAACCATCTAGGTATATATTCCTGAATGATGGCATTTGTTTATTTATTTAGTTAGTTTTGAAAATCTGAGTCGCAAGCGCATACTCAACATGTGTAAGGAAGCGCAGTATTGCCACTGTTCGATGAAGGCTTCCAGAGAAGATGAGTGGAACAGTCCCTGGTAGAAACCTGGCTTCAGCCTGCCTGAGAATGGAAGCCTGTTTAGACAAGCTACTGGGCAGGAGGGGAGTTACCTGTGCCGTGTAGCTTGGCGGGGGCACCTGGCCAGACTGCTGTGCGGATGACCCGCAGAAGCATGGTGGGAGGCTGTGGGTGCTCTGTGATTTCTGTTTTCAGACTTGCCATTTGCTACCATCAGCTTGCAGATGAGGTCAGAGGGGGACGTCTCTGTGGGTCAGATGAATGTCTTAGCTTCTCATGGCAGCAGGATGTGGAGGGGAGACACAGGGTCTGGACAAGCCAGCTGCAGAGAGGTGTCTGGGCCCAGGGTCCCTGGCCACTCTGTGCTCAGGTGAAAAAGAAGGTAGAGCGAAAGTGGGACTTGCGATGGTGGAAAGCCCTAACCTGTCTCTTACTAGGTAATCCCGCGCCCACCTAGACCAGTTGCCTTCTGAGTTGGAAGCACAGTCTTACGGTGGCTGTCTCCCCTGTCCCATGTGGAATGGTTTGTTGTGTTTCTTGGTTTATCTCCTTTCCATGGAGCTCATCCTTCAGTGACTTCTGGAGAAAAGACAGATGAGAATGAAGTGTCTTGAGAACCAGTGTGTCTGAACAGGCCTTTATTCCACCCTCAGAGTTGGTTGATAATTTGGCTGGTGTATTAATTAGCTATCTCTTGCTGGGCGACAAACTATCACAAGTTGAGCAGCTTCCCGCTGCCTCCAGTTCTGTGGGTCAGAAATCCAGGCTTGGGCTCAAGAGTGTTCGTACCTTGTGTCTCAAGTATGAAACGTGTGCTCTGAATGCCGAGTGACCACGAGAATCACACACCGTAAATCAGGGAGGAAGACTCCCTATGGCGCTGAATTATCTGTTGGAACCTGTTTGCCACCTCCTCACTGAGTTGTGTCTGGTTCCCGTCGTTGGTCACTGGTGGGCATTTCTGTGTGAGTGCTCTGTTTCCACTTGTGAGTCAGCTGAGGGGACTGTCTTCTCTGCCTGTTTGCCACCTCCTCACTGAGTTGTGTGTGGTGGACATTTCTGTGTGAGTGCTCTGTTCCCACTTGCGAGTCAGCCGAGGGGGCTGTCTTCTCTGCCTGTTTGCCACCTCCTCACTGAGTTGTGTGTGGTTCCCGTCGTTGGTCACTGGTGGACATTTCTGTGTGAGTGCTCTGTTTCCACTTGTGAGTCAGCCGAGGGGACTGTCTTCTCTGCCTGTTTGCCACCTCCTCACTGAGTTGTGTGTGGTTCCCGTCGTTGGTCACTGGTGGACATTTCTGTGTGAGTGCTCTGTTCCCACTTGTGAGTCAGCCGAGGGGGCTGTCTTCTCTGCCTGTTTGCCACCTCCTCACTGAGTTGTGTCTGGTGGACATTTCTGTGTGAGTGCTCTGTTCCCACTTGCGAGTCAGCCGAGGGGGCTGTCTTCTCTGCCTGCGTCTGTGCCCAGTTTCCCGCCCACGTCTGCCGACGAGAGCTGCTGTGTCTGGGTCGTCTCAGTCTCTCTGACTTTGTCTCCTTTGCCTGTCACGTCTAGTCATTCAGTGATCTCTGTTCATGCCTCCAAGGCTGATCCTTGAACCATTTCTACTTCCTCTGCACAACCCGAGCTCCTCTCACATCCTGTTTGGATTGTTCCCGTGTCTGCCTCTGCCACTTTCCCTCACCTCTAGTCTAGCTTGCAGACCGACGTCCCCAGTTACTTGAACCAGTGCTTTTACCATGTTGACTTCTTGCTGAAGAAACCAAAGTGCCTTTCTTTTGTGTATTACATTAATTCTAAAATATTCTGCCAATTTGAATGTCCCCTCTAGTTTTCTAGTTTTACATTTAGCTTTAATGACGACATGAAGATCATAGCCAGTGAACTGATTTCCAGGTACAGTGCTTTTAATGACAGACAACAATAGCAGTAACAATAGCAGCCGTTACTCTGAGCATTTCTGATTCAGATTGTGTGCTCATCTTTCCCATGTGTTGTACTTCTGTGCAGCAGCCACGTGGGGTAGGCATTATTACCTCTAGAAGAGAAAATTGGAAAGTGAGACTTACTTAGGTCCAGAAACTTTATCAGGTGTGTTCGTACTTTGTTAGGGCCAGGATTCAACTCTGGTTGTAAAGCTTATAGTGTCCCCACCTAAGATTGCCTTGACAAGGTATGGCCAGCCCTTTTATGTACTGTCGTGATAGGCCAAGTACATGGGAAGTACATCATTAAAAAGGATGAGCTATTATGTAGAGCAACAGGAGACTGTTATATATGCATCCAGAGGTACCATTTTTAGTTTTAGAGAGTTACTTTGTTTTTGATAGAGACAAACCACTTTTAAGTGTTTTAAACTGAAAGATTGTTTTCACATTGAACATGGCTTTTATTTATTTATTTTTTTTTGCCATTTTATTTACTTAGCTTTGAGTAAGCCACTGGAGCACGGGTTTATCAAAATGCTTGCTTTATTCCTTGTAGTCAACTTTTTTGTTCCTGTTTTTTTGGAGCTGACCAATTCATCAGTATAGGTTGAGCCTCCCTAGTCTGAAAATCTGGAATCTGAAATGCTCCGAAACCCTAAACTTTTTGAGTGGAAAATTGCATACCTGACCTCATGAAATTGGTTGCAGTCAAAACATAGTCAAAACTTTGTTTTGTGTACCAAATTATTAAAAATATTATATAAAATTATCTCCAGGGTATGTGTATGAGGCATATATGAAACATAAATGATTTTTATATTTAGATTTGAGTCCCGTCCCCAAGATTTCTCATTATCTATACTCAAATATTCCAAAATCCAAAAAAAATATGAAATCTGAAATAAATCTGAAACACTTCCGTTCCCAAGCATTTTAGATAGGGATGCTCAACATATATTATTAAAGGAATACTTTTCATCTTCTTGGAGTTTATATCTAATGGGTTGTTCTGTTAATCAAAGTTATGTCTCAGTTGGCCTTTGTACTTTGTATGCATAAAACCAATGTTTTGATACAGTTTATATCTCCATATTTATCGCTCAGAATTCCTGAAGTGGTTTCTCTGCTTTAGTGAAATAGTTGTTCTTGCTGCTTCCAAATGAGAATTCCTTGTTTTTTTGGGGGGTGGTTTTTGACTTTTTAAAAAATTTATTTATTTATTTATTTATATTTCAGGGTATTATGGGGGTACAAATGCTTTGGTTACATAAATTGCCTTTGCAACGCCTGACAAGCATGCCCATCCCCCAGATAGCACGCATTGTATCTGTTAGGTGTGTATTTACCCATTCCTTCTTCCCCTCTCCCACCTGCCCAACACCCGATGAATGTTACTATTATATGTGCACATTAGTGTTGATCAGTTAATACCAATTTAATGGTAAGTACATGTGATGTTTGTTTTTCCATTCTTGTGATACTTCATTTAGAAGAATGAGGCTCCATCCAGGTTAATAGAATAGGTAGTTCATTTTTTTTTTGGCTGTGTAGAACTCTATGGCATACATATACCACATTGTATTAATCCACTCATTTTATTTTATTTTATTTTATTTTATTTTATTTTATTTTATTTTATTTTATTTTATTTTATTTTATGTTATTTTATTTTGAGACAGAGTCTTGCTCTGTTGCCTGGGCTAGAGTGCCATGGTGTCAGGCTAGCTCACAGCAACCTAAAACTCCTGGGCTCAAGCAATCCTGCCTCAACCTCCCAAGTAACTGGGACTACAGGCATGTGCCATCATGCCCAGCTAATTTTTTCTATATATTTTTAGTTGTCCAGCTAATTTCTTTCTATTTTTAGTAGAGATGAGGTCTCACTCTTGCTCAGGCTGGTTTCGAACTCCTGAACTTGAGTGATCCTCCTGCCTCAGCTTCCCAGAGTGCTAGGATTACAGGCGTGACCCACCATGCCTGGCCAGTCCACTCATGTATTGATGGGCACCTGGGTTGTTTGCACATCTTTACGATTGTGAACCATGTGCTATAATCGAGTGCAGATGTCTTCTTTTTTTATAGAATGCCTTTTTTTTCCTTTGGGTAGGTGCTCAGTGGAATTGTTGGATCAAATGGTAGTTCTTTCAGTTCTTTGAGGTATCTCCATATTACTTTCTGTCCATAGAGATTGTACTAGTTTGTAGTCCCACCTGCAGTGTATGAGTGTTCCTGTCTCTCCACCTCCATCCATGCCAGCATTTGTAGCTTTAAGGGTTTTTGATAAAAGCTGTTCTTACTGGAGTTAAGTGATATCTCATTGTGGTTTTGATTTGCATTTCCCTGATGATTAGAGATGTTGCTGTGTCTCCCTGTTTTTAATCAACTAGTATTCATTTAGCACGTTTTATGTTCCTAGCACTTACTGTGGGTTTAGAATGGATGGGACTGACAGCAGAAGTAGAAAAAGGGATGTGTGAACATTTGAGTCTTTAGACTTTGTTAATGACTTTTTTTTTCATGTGTATTTCCCTGTTTGTGAGGTTGCCTTTTCTATTCCGGTACATAGATGGTATTTTCCTAGGGGCTGTGCTGAAGATCCTTGAAATATTTTTAGTTTCGCCTTGCTTGGGTGGTCCTGTGTGGGTTTAGGGCATTCATTTTAGAGCTGAGTGTTGGTCTATGTGCTTGGGATACATTGCGATGAAACCCCAACGTCTGTTTTCGTGCATGCTGCATTCTGGTGCTCTCAGCCCTGCTGCCCATTATTCCTCTTCCGTGGCTGTTTGGGTAGCTCGTGTCCCCTCTGCACAGCTGCATGGGCACCCGCCTTGCAAGGAGGAGCTAAGTAGTCACTGTCCATCTGCTGTCTTTTTCCTGCCTCCCACTCTGTCGATCCAGTGTCCATTGGTACCCTCACCCACTGTTCTCACTGACTGAGCTCCAGGAAGGCGGATGTCACATCTCAGAAGCCTCCAGTCTCACCTCTGTGGCAACCAGTTTGTCACTGGCCGTGGTCAGCTTTGCGTGAGTGTAGACAGAGCCTCGCTCTGCACCCTGTGGGCGTCACTGAGCATGGGCTGGGCCCCCACAGGCACATACTCCTGCCTCTGCCCCCCTGCTTCCTTCTCCTTTCTCTCTTTGCTTTCTCAGTGGTCCTGTGGATTCTGTGATCCCAGGGCTCTCTCTCTGTCCCTCTCCCTCCTTTGTCTCAGGACATTCCCAGTCACACTGCCCCACATAAGCCTTTTTCTCAGGCTCTACTTTCAAGGGGATCCAGGCTGGACACGACTCTTGTTTGGGTTACTCTTTGCTGAAATGCCTAGAACTTAGTAAGTGTTCAACAGTTTGTCACTGAATGGTGACCAGATGGCGGCTGCCTCAGCTATTCCTGGTTCCCCTGGGTCTCCAGCTCCTCCAGCCGCGTGTGCAGTGGACACGCCTGGCCCGTGGAGGGTGCTTATCACGGTCATGTGCTGCCCCAGACCTGGCACATCCCATCTCTGTTCTTCATCCTCTCAGGTTAGCCTGGTTAGAGTACAATTTTCAAAATACTCTTTCAGGGGGAAAAAAAGGAGTAAATGAAAATGTTGCAAAAATAATAAAAAAAAAATCTAAAAAGATTGCATTAATCTGAATTCTTATCTTTTCTGACACACATAGTTTTAAGATAATTTATTTTTACAGAGTCCATAGACTCCATGTCCTTTTCCTTAGCCCTCTCTGAGGATACCCTATTCTACAAGAGAGTGATAACTTCAGGCTTAATGCAGTCTCCTCCCAGAACCTAATTTCTGATGCTCTCTGTAGTCTGGCATGGAGTCTCTACTCTGTCCCAGGAGTACAGCGATAGCACCAAGAATGATCAAGATGTTCATGTCAGCAATGAGTGCAACCACTGTGCCAGGCACAGGGGAATGTTTTTGAGGGAATTTGTGGCAGCTGGACTGAATGACATTAAAATTTTTCCCAGCTCAAAGATTCTAGGATTTTGTGTTTTTATAATCCCCAGTTAAGATCATAATGCCATTGGATCTATATTTAAAATTTATATTTAAAAACTAGTTTAATTAATTCCTCCAAATTTCTTGATTATTTTCTAAAAAAGTTGGTGGAAGAATGTGTGTGATTTGATGTAATGTATAATTAAAAGCACCAAATTGCGTGTCTGAAAGATCCTAGTTCAGAGCGTATCTCAGGCGCTCTTGAGATAGGCTTGGGATGAAGCTATATGGATGCTAAGATTTGAATACATAGCTGCTTAAAAATAACAAAAACACATGTATTTTAAGACTTTAGTGAATATATACTTTTTCCAAATATATGTTTAGGCCTCTAAGGAATAAAAAACCACATCAAAAATAATTATTGAGGCCGGGTGCGGTGGTTCACCCCTCTAATCCTAGCTCTCTGGGAGGCCGAGGCGGGCGGATCATTTGAGCTCAGGAGTTTGAAACCAACCTGAGCAAGAGTGAGACCCCGTCTCTACTATAAATGGAAAGAAATTAATTGGCCAACTAATATATATAGAAAAAATTAGCTGGGCATGGTGGTGCATGCCTATAGTCCCAGCTACTCAGGAGGCTGAGGCAGGAGGATAACTTGAGCCTAGGAGTTTGAGGTTGCTGTGAGCTAGGCTGACGCCACAGCACTCACTCTAGCCTGGGCAACAAAGCGAGACTCTGTCTCAAAAAAAAAAAAAAAAAAATTATCGAGTCCTGTTATGATTCTCCTATGAGTTAGTGTAAGGAAATAAAGTATTGTGAAACAAATGAAACAAAACAATGTTTTTGTATATTTCACTGCTTGGCAGTAACTAGTTGTAGGATCTTGGGTATGTGTCTTAACCTGTTCTGAGTCTTAGAATCTATTAATATATCTGTACAACGTAGTTGATAATAGTACCTACCATATAGGGGTCAGGATTGAACCAAACTGTAGCCCGGTGCTTAGATAAGTGCTTGGCACATAATACTCATAAATGTATCTGTTACCTTTGAATTTCTCTGATCTGCAGAGTAAATGTCTGATTCCTTAAAAAAAAAAAAGTTTTGATTGTGGTAAACACATATAAAATTTACAATCCTAACCAATTTCTTAAGTGTATAATATCATCCAGTATGTTCACATTGTTGTTTTTTCATTTGGAAAAACTGAAAGTCCCTACTGATCAGACCCTAGCTTCTCATTTCTGTCTCCCGAAGGCCTCTGGCAATCACTGTTCCATTTTCTGTCTCCATAAATTGGACTGATTTAGTTACCTCCTGTAAGTGGAATCATATAGTATTTGTCTTTTTGTGATTTGTGTATTTCACTTAACATGATGTCTTCAAGGTTCATGATGTGTCAGGATTTCTTTCCTTTGTAAGGCAGAATAATATTCTATTATATGTATATACCCCAGTGTTTTTTTATCTGTTCAACCTGGGTTTGGCTATTGTGAATAATGCTGAATGGCTCTTTCTTAAAGAAGAAATAGACCTTTGGAAATAGAAGTTTTTATTAAAAATATTTTGATCATTTTTAATGAAACTATAATTACTTGGACTGGCAAATGAAAATATACAACATTTAAGTTGTGCTTGATTGCCATTATCTTCTTGGATCAGCCTCTACTGGATTATGGCACAGCAAAGTAATAACAGAGATTCTGATGGATTCTTACCTTCTTTCTCAATTTATGTCAATAAATTTTTTGGCTCCTCTATGTGCATTGGAAGAGTATGAGTAAAAGAAAAAAAAGGATGAAGTTAATATTTATTGGGAGGTGCTAGACATTAGGATGGGTGTTATCTCTTAAACTATCTCAATTAAATTATTTCAGATATTTCCTGCATTAAGTTGACAGTAAAGGCTCATTTTCATTGGTGTTGAAAGTGTTAATGGAAAAAACAAAACCCTCAACAACTCTTTAAAACAATTTAAAGATGTTCATTTTGAGCCAATATGAGTGACCATGGCCCTGGGATCCACAAATCCAAGAAGCCTTGAATAAATGGTCCCAGGGTGGTTGGGTTACAGTTTGGTTTTACACATTTTAAGAAGATAGGAATTGTGGGTAAAATCATAAATCAATATATGGAAGGAATATGTTGCTTTGGCCCCAAAAGGCAAGACATCTTCAAGCTGGATGGCTTATAGATTTCTCATGGATTCAGAGATTCTTTGATTTGTAATTGGTTAAAGAAATAAAGCTGTGTCTGAAGACTTGGAATGAGTTGAAAGGAATGCTTGAGGTAAGGTAAGGGGATCTGTTAATCAGAGAGCAAGCCACAATATACAGACTCAAAGTCATCTGTTAAGCAAATTGATGGCCTGTAGGCGTGACTTCAGTTTTGCCTTGCATGGCCTTAGTTACAGTTTGCAATTAGTTTAAACTCCAAAAGGGTACGAGTTTAGGGAGGCATGTCCTTTGCTTCATGGCCAGGAACTCAGTTTTAAGGTTTTTTTGGGGTCTCTTTGGCCAAGAGGGGATCTGTTCAGTCAGTAAGGGTGTGTGTGTGTGTGTGTTGGAGGGGGGTGGTTAGGATTTTATTTTTCTGTTTCTGTGTATCTGTTTCCTGTTGCTGCTGAAACAACATGGATTTATTATTTAACAATTCTGGACACTAGAATTCTGAAGTCTGTTTCACTGGGTTAAAATCAAGGTATCAGCAGGGTTGGTTCCGTCTAGAGCTCTAGGGCCTAATTCATTTCCTTGTCTTTCCCAGCTAATAGAGGCTGTCTACGTTCCTTGACTGGTGGCCCTTTTCTTTATTTTCAAAGTACTGTCTCCCTCTTTCACTTATAAGGACTCTTATAATTACATTGTTTCCACCAGCTTAATACAGGATGGCAAATCCTTACTTTAATCACATTGGAGAAATCTCTTTTTTTTTTTTTTTTTTTGAGACAGAGTCTCGCTTTGTTGCCCAGGCTAGAGTGAGTGCCATGGCATCAGCCTAGCTCACAGCAACCTCAAACTCCTGGGCTCAAGCGATCCTCCTGCCTCAGCCTCCCGAGTAGCTGGGACTACAGGCATGCGCCACCATGCCCGGCTAATTTTTTATATATATATCAGTTGGCCAATTAATTTCTTTCTATTTATAGTAGAGACGGGGTCTCGCTCTTGCTCAGGCTGGTTTTGAACTCCTGACCTTGAGCAATCCGCCCGCCTCGGCCTCCCAAGAGCTAGGATTACAGGCGTGAGCCACAGCGCCCGGCCGTGGAGAAATCTCTTTTGCCCCGTAAATGAGCATGTTCACAGGTTCTGGGGCTAGAATGTGGATGTTTTTGGGGATCCATCATACCGTCTACCATGGGCAGTATGTTCAGCACATTTAGATTACCCATGCATTTCTTTGGGGCCATAGCATGTCAATGGGTATTTATTAGATGATTTGCTTTAGTAGAAAAATCCTGAGGATTAAAAAAACCCCAAAAAACACTTGTTCCATTGTAATTTAAATATCTCTGCATTTCATATTCACCTTTGTATCCATGATTCATTGTTATTTACTTAAAGTTTTATAACAGCAGTACATGGGTAAATTGTTAGTTAGAACACATGGTTCCAAATATTTACATATGTCATCAGTGTCCTCTGACCTCCCACTTAAGGAAGCTATTAATATATTCTAGAAAATATGTACCTATAATTTTAAAGGTATAAGCAGTGCTCACAGAAGCTAAAGTCTCCTGTAACACATGGATTTAATGAAGAACTAAATATAATGTGTTCTATAGTTATTTCAAATTTTGATGCTTTGCTTCACTAATAGGAGGATTCTACCAATTTTTTTTTTTTTATTTCTAGAGAGTCTCAGGCTTGTTTTTAACCTTTCCATAGGTGCTACTGTCACTCTCTCACCACTTCTTAACATACCCTTGTGTAGGTCATTTAGATACCACCCCCTGGAACCAGAAGTGTACTGGAGAGGGGTCATACCGGCCTGCAGGCTGGCAAGAGCTAGTTATTGAATGTTTAGGATTTTTATGAGTTAGTTGTTACACTGTAGCTAGCTTGAAATTGGGAGTATTTATACCATGGAAATTGACCACTCCTGCTATCCCCAGGGCTGGTTTACCAGCTCACTGTTATCTGAAAATGTACTTATTGCCTGTTATCTCTGTGCTACCAAATATTCTGTGCCATGGAGTGGTCAAAATTCAATACAGATGCCCACTTTGTCCTTAAAATACGTTTTTTTTTTTCTTAGCTTCTCTGACAACGTAGTATTCTGGTATTATTTAGGTTTTGTTTATTGTCTCACCCTTCATAATTTTATTTCCTTTTCCTTCTCATGTGTCCTTTGCTTGTTCACCCTTCTCTACCTGACTTGTAAATGCCGAACTGCCCCAGGGGTTCACTCTGGGATCCATTCCCTTCTCCACCTATACCAGCGGTCACTATAAAGGACAAGGTAGTTAAGTGTTTTAGCCTCTGTAAGCCATTTGGTCTGTGTTATAGCTACTTAGCTCTGCTGTTGTAGTGCAAATGCACCCATAGGCAATATGTAATGAATGAGTGTGGCTGTGTTTTTATTTATAAAGACAGGTGGCTGGCAAGATTTGGCTGAGAGTTCTAGTTTGCCAACCTCTGATCCATACTCGCTTTTTGGTTGATAGCCATTAATATTATGGCTTTAAAAAACCATCTCTAGGCCTAATCACCATATCTGTATCTCTAGCCCTGATTTTTTCCTTGGGTACCATACTTGTACATTTTATTGCTTATTGGAAGTGTTCACTTGGATTTTCTGAAAGAGTGTCAGACTTAATATGGTTCAGACAGAATCCTATATTTAATTCCCTGAACTTTTTTCCTATTTCCCACCACTCTCTTCTTTGTTCACTGTCTACTACCCATATTGGCCCTGTCTGTCCCTTGAACTTACCTGGCATGTCACTGCCTTGGGGGGACAGTCTTTGTGCTTGTTCTTTTCTCTGCTTCTAGTGCTCCTGTACAGATTGTCTCGTGGCTGGCTCTTTCTTGGCATTCTGGTGTAGGTTCAGTTGCCTTTTCTTTCTTTCTTTTTTTTTTTAAATTTTTTTGTAGAAATGAGGTCTCACTCTGCTGCCTAGGTTGATCGCATACTCCTGGCCTCAAGCGATCCTTCCAGAGTGCTGGGATTACAGGTGTGAGCCACTACGCCTGGCCTCAGTTGCCTTTTCTTGACCAGCCACTCATCACGTACCCTTTCAGTTTTCTTCATGTTATCGCTTACCTAAGAAGTACCTTGGTGTTTATTTCCTTCTGTGTTGTTGGTCCTCCCACTTGAGTGTGCCCCTCCTAAGAGCTTTGTACATTTTTGCATCCTCAGCTCCTAAGCAGGCCCCTCCTATGTGGTGGGCATTCACTTACTGCTATTTTTATTTTTTTTTTTCACTTACTGTTTTTTGGTGAATGAATGAATGTGCTTTTTTCTATGTTCCAGATATTGGGAAGAACACAGAGATATGTGCTTAATATGGGAAATAGAGACAAACAAAAGAAATACAATATAAAGCAGAGTGTTAAAAGGGCATGTGAAAAGGGAGGGAGTTTTCTGTCTTGTCTGTTCTTTCCTTTCTTGCCTTTTTTGTATAGTTTTTCTTATTTTAGCCTTCTTCTACCCCCTTTAGCTTTGAAGTTATATATCCTTTTTTGTTTTAATGGTTACCCTGGTGATTACATTATTCTTGATTTATCAAAGCTTAATATTAAGTGGCATTTTTACCCTCTTTCATACAATTCAAGAATCTTGAACACTTTAATCCAACTTATTTCTTTTCCAATGACTAAAACTCCCAGGAAAAAAAGCAGGCCCAAATGCCAGTTTATCTTCATGGGGTTTATTTTCATGATCTTTGATTTTGCCCAGATTGTGGCCACATAATTTCTCACCTTTTTGTTACCTCTTCAGTGTCTTCAGTCATACATTTTTCATATTTCTTCTGTGTTTTTAGCTGTTCTCAGTGCAAGGGTTGGTCCAAATTACCTAGTTAGAAATTAGCTCTTGTGCAAATTAAGCTGACATAAATTTCATTATTTCAGAAATTTAGCTTAATTATGAAGTACAGTGTTTTAAGTGTTAAAGCAGAACAGAGAGTTACTTTTTTTTTTTTTTGGTGAGTGGGAAGTTAGGTGACTGTAAAATAAAGTAGATGTAAATATCATATACATTTACAAAATGGCAGACAAGGTGATTATGTATAGGAATACTTTTTTTAAAGGTGTTATCAGGGTTTTATTTGTGCTTTATTTATATGCTATCTAGTAAAATGTGCCCACTGAGAGATGCTGAGGATAGAATTTTGAAGCATATTTAGGCAAAGTTAAGGAGAAATGGGAAGATAATCCACGTGGGAAACCAGCCAATAAAAAATCATACTTTCTTTTATTGTTGGCTAAAAAGTAGTCTTTTTAACTACCTCATTAACTGATTGACTAAAAGTTGTATTAGAGCCAAGGATACAGGAAGAGTTCACTCTATTCCTACTTTTGTGAAAGACTCAACCATCTAGAAGTAACTAACTCTTAAAATCATACTGATATAGTCAACTTTCCTGTCTGAGCTTTAGGCCCATATTTTTTTTAACTACTTGGCATTTATTTTGGGATCTCTTACTGTATTTCACACTGGACTTGTGCAGCCTGGTTCTGCTATCTTTTGTTAGTGTAAATATCTTCTCAGTGAGTGAGTGTGCCTATGTACAGGAAGGCATCTGGTCCTCACTCTCAGTGTGTCTCCAATCATGAGAGCAGTTGTTGGCATGTAGTGGGCATTCAGTAAGTGCTTAGTCATTGCATGTGCTGATGAAGAATTGGAAGTTTTGTCAGAGACCACAGAGATCTCTTTTAATGGTTACATAATCCCTTGTTCAATATCCTCAAGTATCTGCTTCATTTCTATTGGATTGGGAAGTGATTGCCTTCTAAGGCAGTCCATTCTATGTTTTTTTTTTTTTTTTTTTTTTTTTTTTTTTTGTGATAACCTTTTATTTATATAGAATTATAAATTACAAACTATTATTTTATTCAATTCTTTTAACCACCATGTGAGGCAGACATGCTAGAGGGTATTAGCTCCATTTCACAGGCAAGAATGGAAACACTGTTCCCATATTTAGTATAAGACAACAGGGATTTAAGCCCTGGGCTTCCATACTCACAACTGCTTTTTTCCCATGGACTTTGCCATACATCATTTTAAAGTAATCTGATTTCACAATGTTTTAATATATAAGAGTAACATCTATAACCTCTATTGTTGACAGGTTAACTCTGGAGCCAACCAACCTAATTAATTACCTCATAACCTGGCACATTTTAAGGCACTGTTATACCTCTCAATTTCACAGCTATGTTTGAGGGCCCCATGAGCCAAAATTGCAGCAAATCTGACCTGAAAGGATCAGAAACAAACCGATCAAGCCTATTTCCAAATTTAACCTAGGCCTGGCACATCTTCACCAATTGCTCAGATGGCAAACTGAGGCAACTAAGTGAAGGCCTGCTTAGAAGTGGACACTGATGAAAAAACACCACCAGTATCAGACTGACTTCTTTAAGGCTAACATCCTCAGAAAGCCTATTGCTGGTCTACGACAGTACCAGCAGGACAAAAGGCAACTGGACTTCTGGAGACCAGAATATGCAAGAAAAAGATCAATTAAGCTGCCTGCCAGATGCCTAAAAAGCCAAATAGTGCTAAGTTCATCCATGCCAAACCAAGAAAATGGTTCACTCCTTCCTGAGCTTGGTTTTAAGGAGGAAGATGATCTTCAGAGAAACCAGAAAATCCCATCCTGAATCCCCAGGAGGGGAGGGGTGGGGAAGGGGGAGAAATGGTGGGCATTTCCCAGACTTGATAGTGCAAGGAGCAACACAATCTGTCACTGTGAAGGGGAAAAGCTATCTTGGTTAGCTTTACTCTTCCACAAGACAAGGGAACCAGAGACTAGAAAGATCAGGGCTTGAGTGACCAACCCTGGGAAAAGCAGGACTTCCTCATATGAAGTGCAAAGGTCCATGGAGAGAAGAGTCTATGCACAAATTATAAGCAAAATTTTGAGTATATGTGTGAACCCATCAAAGAGGTCATTTGTTCTCAAATCCTGAACTAGAGAAAGGGACTAAACCGGTTGCAGGCTAGGATAAAAAGCCACCAGATGCACGTAGAGCCAGCCATGTCTGAGAGCTCTCAAAGCCATCAATGAAAACTTGGAACATGGATTCAAAGAGACAGCTGAGTTTTTGCATTCTCCTTCCCAATTGTATTTCAAGTCTTTTCAAAACAAAGCCCTGGGAATACCCAGATTCAGGTATGCATTTGGACTTGGACCACTGTTGCAAGAGTCTTAGGGATCCTCATACACATGCTTGAGTCATTCATTCACCAATGTTTAACACCTCAGGATAGAAGATCTGACAAAGCAGGACTCCTTTCTCCATGGAATGTGATTTCAGAGATGGCAGCAGCCAAAGTGGAAAACACTGGAATTTTTCCTTGGAACTCGACTGTGATGAGAGGTTCCTGCCATGAGCATAACCGACTGTCTTTTCCCTGACTCTTCCCTTTGTCTTTGAAGATACAGTGAAAATAATCTTCTCTGAAGATATTTCACAATTCCAAAAACTCAAAAACACATGCTCTCAATGCACTGTGTTTTCAGATATTCTGGGTCTAGTTCAGCTGGCGGATGAGCTGATTGATGCGTTCACCTCGATAGCCGGGTGAGCCCATCTCCTTGAGAAAGCCCACTTTATTCTTGGTAGCATGACGGGCCACTGAGAGTTGGAAAGGACGCAAGAACCATGAGATCTCCTGGAAATGCTTCCCCGGGAAGGCAATTTCATGAATGAGGTCTTCCAAGCAAATGACACCAAATTTCCCCAGGTGCTCTTCAATCACTGTGTTATCTGTCAGAGGGATGGTCTTATTCTTGACCTTGGCTTGTCCACGTTTCAAGATGAGTTCCCGGACAGACTTCAGATTTGGAAATCCCCAGGTCACATAAGGTTCCACCATACGCAGCAATTTTAGGCTCTGTGGGGTGACTCTAACAAAGACACCACTGAAAATTTTCTTTAGGCGAAGTCTCGCGATGGTCTTTTGCACCAGTGAGCTCACCCCATTAATCCTTTGGATGCGTACAACAAAGGCCAAAGAATGTTTATCCGGCAACTTCAAGGCATGAGGTTTTACTTCTAGTCGTCTGAGACGCACCCTGTCGCGTTGCTGCCGCCAGGAATCATGTAAAAACGATTCCAGTCGCTTAAACCTGGGCCCTTTTCCTTTCCTCTGCTCCTTCTTTGCCAAAAGTGCCTGCTTTGCCTGGGTGGCTTTGAGGGCTTGGTAAGCCTTCCTCTTTTTCAGGAGATTTTCTGGAACCAAAGGGATTTTTTTCCTTTCCTCTTGCTCCGCCATCTTTCCAGTGTTGCAGCTACTGATCATGCGCCCATTCTATGTTTTGATTATTTGTCATCAAGTTTTTCCTCACAGAAATTTTCTTCTTTCCATCCCCTAATCCTGTATCTTTTGGTGTGTACACTCAGGAATCATACAGAACAAACATAATTCCTCTTCTGTAAGATAATTTTTTGAATACTTGAAGTTGGTTATTATTCACGCTAACTCAGAGTTGTCTTTTTTCTAGATCAGACATTTCCAGTTCTCTCAGTGGTTCTTCACCTGGCCTAGTTTTTAGGCCCTTTTAGGCTTTCATTTCCCAGGGGAAGTGTTTGATTTTGACTAGTGTTCTGGCTCCTGAGATTGGCCCAGTATTTTAGATGTAGTCTGATGTAAGTGAGTCCCATTTTTCTTACTTTTAATATTACATGTACATGTGAGTAGTAGAGAATTTTCATTGGTAAAGATTTCGAACAAATCTTTCAACATATAAATCTTTCTTATGTGCATTTTTATTCATGACAGACAAGTCAGAAAATTGGGGGATAAAAGTGAAGGAAGTTTCTTACAACACCAAGGAATTCCCCTCAAAACTGATAAACACACAAAATTTTAGTAGTTTATAGAGAGTGAAAGTGTTTATTGTATGTAGTATATTTTCTTTGACAATGAGATATCATTCTCCTCCATCCCCCCTTTTCTTTTCTTTTTTGCAAACGTGGAAAGGAGGGTAAGTTTATATGAAAGAAAGCTCAAGGCAAAATAGAGAAGATACAATATTTTTCTTAGAGTCATAGTTTTGAAAAGAATCTGAAGTCCAAAGTATTTACCCCATCTCCCTGGCCTTACTTTTTATTGCCAAAACTAATAAAAAAAATCCATTTGCAATGTAATAACATAAAAAATGGTCATTTTAAGTTAAATGTGCAAAAACAAAAATTATCTTCATTTATTGCGAATAATGGAGATTTAAAATCAAAGCACTCAGGTGTTCTCAGTGCTTCCCCTTTTTAGTGGTTTCAGATAGTCACAGCCTAAACATAATAAAAAACTTTTTAACAGGCTTAAATTCAGTGCAGATTGACAGTGGAGCATTGATTATACCTTTAGCACTATGCTTGGCCCTGGAAATAAAAATATGAAGAGACACTCTTCTTGGTCTCATTAAGTGTATGGTGAACCAATAACTATAATATCATGCAGATGCTGTGAGAGAAATGTACATGAGGGTTCTGACAGGAGATAAGGGAATGTTCCATTTTGCTTTGGGTGAGGGGTAGGACAAAGTCAGAGGAACCACTGAAGTAGACATGATGGCATTTTTTCCCTCCTTATTTTTTGTTTTATCTTTTTTTTGGCTGATTTTTCTTTGTTATTAAATGCATTATAAATAAGTCTAATATAGACTTGTTCACGAGATATTTACATTCTGAAATTTTCATGTGTTGAAGATATTTTATCAGAAACTTTAGATTTGAATTAAGTGATTTTTCCATTATTAGATATATTCTGAAGAAACATGTGTATAGCATATGTCATTATTAGAATAACTTTGCTATTCTCTGAAGATTCCTTTCCTAAATAGAATCTTTTCATGCTTTGTTAGACAGGAGTTGCCACTTTCCATGATGAGATATATTGCTACCATATATATGAAATGCTTTTAAATTTCCCATTTTATAAAGTTGACTTCTTTTTAGATGAGAGAGTAATCATTTATTCACATTCTTACTGCTTTAGAGCCATACCGTCGACTTAAAAACACAAACCTTCAAAAGAGGATATGTTGAATATGTATTCCAAGGATACAAAAGGACTTTCCTTTGTAAGAACCACAAATGATCATCATAGTTGGTGAACATATTTGAATTTATCATATTGCCACATCTGCCAAGAAGAGACACATTTAAGATTATGAGTATTCCATTATTGACACGATGATTTAAATTTTGAACATATTTTTCTCAAGTTCATTATATAGGGATGGCAGTGTTAATGTTTTGTGAAAAAAGAAAACAAAAATATACTTTAACTTGTGGATATTCTTGATTATTTGGAGGTAGAGCCAGTTGCATTACAAATTTCTAGATGTGATGGTCAACTTTACACAAAACGTTTAACTACCTGAAGGACCAGTTGACCCGACCCTTCCCTTTGAGAAGTGTGGCCAGAAAGTCAAGGGAGTGATAAGCATTCTGTAGATTTCAGCAGAACGGAGCACCAAGACTGTCCTTCCTTTTTCTAGTGCATTCTCGTGGCATGGGTGTCACTTCATTCAGAGTAGTGCCATCTACGCCATTTGTATTCTAAATATGGTAAATTGTTTCATCTTTGTGGTGTGGTCACAGAGCCCTGGTTTCGCGTTTCTAGACTAGCTTAGTTTTGTAAGGTGCGTAAATAGCTGATATTTGGAAATGATCAAAGATTCTGTTTTTTTTTTTTTTATCTTTTTGAAACTTGCTGCAACTGAGAATTTGGTTATTATGATTCCATCTTGTACTCTAGCCAAGTTGGTTTTCTTATTTGATGTAATGTAAGAACTTTATAATATAATGTGGTGACTTCATGTATTACAATGGCTGTACTGTTTTTTCTATCTACAGGTTTTTTTTTTTTTTTTTTTTTTTTGCTTACAGTTTAAAAGACAAATTCAGTCTTATTTCTAGTGGCATATACTAGAAAAATCCCTCATGGATTGGCTTAATAAACTTTTGTGCTGACAGGAGCATTTTGCGACTGCACGACTGCTTTGATGTGTGTCAAGTGGACGCTTGTGGTGTGGTGGGCACGTGTCTGCGTGGATGTGCACTGTGTCTGCTGGAGATATACAGTAGATTCTTTTTCAGATTTTGGGTGGGTGGTACTGGGCTCTAACATTTGTTTCCGCCTGTTGATTGGTTAGCTTTTGTTAGTATGTCCTTGCTAAACTACTGGTTTAGCTTTCTGAAAATGTAATTGTAACCAGGTGTGTGAGGTCAGGGTAGAAAGCAGTTTTATGGAGCTTTTGTTCTAATAGCGTATAACAAATCACTGGAAATGTGAGTCATCAGCAAAAGGCACTTTATAAAGCAAAAGGTGGAAAAACGTGCAGCATTGCAAATTTTCCATGGTAAAAAAGTGTATATGACAGTCAGAGACTTGAGTTTCTGATTTAGTTTATTATTTTATAATTTTTTTTGTAATTAGGAATATCTTTTATAGTTAATACGTTCCATTTCTTTTCTCAGAGAAATAGGATTATTTTGGAACAACTAACTATTAGATCTGGTATTAAACATTTAAAAGGAACATTAGCTATCATTTGCTGTGGGGTGGTTTGTGTTTGGTTTCTTTGGCTAGACAGTATCAGAAAGGTTTGAATTTTTTTCCCTCTGAAGAACACTTTATATGTGAATTTTGAGATAACTATGCAATGTTGTTTTTTTCCTTTTCTGTTGCACTGTTCTTATTTTAAAGCCAAGTCTAACAGTGGGCTGTTTGCTTTGTCTCACTCGTGTGAGTGAATGAATTGCATTTGTAGAACATGCAGAGTATTTTTGCTTGAATGCAGCGTCTATGATTTATGGCCAACATGTATCCCTGATTTTCTGTTGAGAATGATCCTTATTGTCTTTGTGTACTAACTCAGTGCAGAAGCACTTGTCTATTTTGAGCCAAACCAGACCTCTTGTAAAAAGAATCAAATTATTTCATCATGTTGAAAATGAAAAGCTATAATTACTTGTAATTAGGCTTCAGAATTTTTGAAAATTGAGGAATTCTTTTCCAGAGGTTTAAGATCACTCCAAATCAGTGCCTTTGGAAAATAGGAAATAATTTTCTGTTCAATTTGAAATTGATTTAATTTATGCCTTTGACAGCTATTTTGCTTTGATATTTTTGTAGTGGAAATCATAGAACTGTGGTGGTTAGTGCTATAATGTTTTCTGTGATACCATATACTAGTTTGTTCAAAACTTGGTCTCCCGCTTTTAATGAGTTTCTGTAAAGTCTACATTATAAAAGATGCTGAAAAATTATTTTTGAACCCCATAGGCTAATAGTACATGAGGAGTTTTGTAGATGTTTTCAGAAGTTTCCAAATTTTCCAGAAGGAAAAAGTAAGGGCTCTTTTTTTCCAGAGTAACAGATTTCTCTCCCAGAAGTATTGGGAAATCTATATATACTTCTGTAATTTGTAATTTAAAAAGAGCCTTAAGAGAAAGCATTCTTTTTCCTTGTATTTCATTCCTTAGATTAAATTTCAAAAGTTAAATATAACAGTTTTTAACTTGTATCTTATTGATTAATTCTTAGAATATATATTTTTAAAAAGATGAATACTTATGAATTATTATTTTAAAGTGATCTGGATAAATTTTGCAGAATACTGTCTAGTGTCCCCAAATGCTCCAAGTCACTTTGAGTTATTAGCACAATTCAACAGGGAATTTTGTTCTCTAAAGAGAGTTTTCTTGAGAATTTGCATATTATAAACTGAATATTTTATTGTAAACTGAGTTATTTTTGTATAATTATTTGACAAACAAATAATTTGGATGGCTTTAGTTTAATCACAGTTCATGGAAGACTAAGGGTTAGGTAACTAACTTTAGGAAGCTTCTATGAATGGCAGAGATTACCTCTTTAATGAGTTATCTTAAAGTGAGTTTTAGCTCAAGTTATCTAATAGATTTACCTTGTGAAACTTTCTGAGAAATCTCCCACAGACATATCAGAACTTAGCAGACTGTTATCCCATTTTGTCATCTTTATGGTCTTTGGAGCAAATATATTCAACTATAAACCTATATTTCCTTGGCCAGTTCATTTCATTGGATTATTGAGAAAAAAATAATCAATTTAAAATTATTCATTGTTTTCTGTTTTTTAAACTTAAAGACAGTCTGGCACTAATCACATACATTTCATTGTACAAATAACTTTAAAGTTATCATAGCCATAGAATTTTTTGTTAGCTTTTTTCCTTCGAATTAATTATTTGTAATAGGAAAAGTCTTAAAAGTGAAAGAAATTAAAAATTATTATTATTATTATTATTGCTGTTATAATTGTCAGTTTGTTCAAGGACCATGGAGAGTAAGGTATTCTGTTATCATGGCTTTAGTTAGGAGGATTTCAGAATTGATATTAATAAGTAGTATTGAAAAACCCACATGAGGAGATGTGGTCATGTCTACACTCCAAGTAGATTCAGGGTCCTGCTACCCCTGTCTCGACTGCTTCCTGTGTCCTGGCACTGTCGTCCTGCGCCTGGGTCCCTGCCATGGTCTCGAGTGGGTCATTGCTCACCCACAGCGATCCGCTCTCAGCCCTGAGCCGGCCTGATCCCTTCCACACGCGTGCCGGGGCGTGTGTCTCCAGATGGGTGGCCATCCTGGCCACCTCACCTCACTCACCCCACCGTTGCGCTGGCTTTCTGCTCCCCTCTGAGGCTGCAGAGCACAGCTCTCCTTAGGTGCTGTCCTCCAGCAGCTGACCTCCCCGGAACGTTCTCCATCATGTCTGTGTAGCTGACTGAATCCTTCCCTCCTCTGGGCTCCACTCAGATGCCTCTTTCCAGCCACTTGGCCTGCCCCTCCCACCTTGGTGCTCCTGGTCCCTGCTCCTGCTTTTCCTCCCCCCTTGGCATTTGTCACCTTCTCACACACTGTACACTGTGTCTATCTGCTATCTGTTTGTTTCTATTTTCTGTTATTTAGCTCTTCTTAGAGCAGAGATTTTTGGGTTTTGTTTGTTCACAGATTTCCCAAGGCACCTGAAAAGTGCCTGGTTGATAATAAGTGCTTAATAAGTAAAAACCAATTTTGAATTCTTTGGTCAAGCAGGTCATATAAAAGTGTGGATGTCATATAAATGAACAACAAGCCAGCCTTACGATCACTGTGCGGGTGAGATTAATCTTCCTTTGTTTTCTTTAAATTTTGGTTTTTCCTAGAGTTCTAACTTCAGTTGTCTTGTTATTTCTCCATGCCTGAACTTTTTGGGGGGGCAAAATAGGGATAGAACTCTCTTTCTTTTTTCTCCTCCAGATCAATATGCAGACCAAAACTATTATCAAATTCTTTCAAATCTTTATCTTCTGTTTTTCCCAGTTTACACTGGTATGTCACCTACTCCAAAGGTAGAAACTTTGTAACCTGTAACTCCTGGTGCTCCTGTCCACTCTCAGGCAGGGTAAGGATTTTTTTTTTTTAGACAGTCTTACTGTGTTGCCCGGGTTGGAGTGCAGGGTAATGATTTTACCTATCCATGTTATCTATAGCATTTTCCTCACGTCTGACTATTCCCTGTGCTACTGCCCTGGTCAGGTGTACGTAAGTCTTTCCTGGCCTATTTTCCAGTTGCTTTCTCTGTGTCTTTTATTCTATTCTCTCCTTTATCCACTCTGTCTTCTACATTGGTGCAAGATACGAAACCCATACCTGATTCTGTCTTCCTGTTATTTAAAGACTTATGATGGCTCTTCTTCACTTGTAATGTAAAGGTAAAAGTTACTAACATGGAATTAAGTCTTCTACACAATCTGGTGTCAACCTTTTACTGAAAAGAAAGTAAACCATGTTTCTAATGCTGAGTCATTACATTGTTACAGATGTTTAGTGAAAGAAATGTTCCCTGATAAAATGTCTTTGGAAAATGATGGGTTAAAACAAAGTTAAATTTTTTTTAACTTAGACCTACTAATGTTCTAATTTTCAATGTCAGCTGTCAAGAAAGTGTTAATTTATATAATACTGTCTTATATGTGTAAAATACTTCATTTAACAAATAATTATTGAGGACATATTAGTAGTAGTACCGGAACTGTTCTAGATGCTAAGGATACAACAGTGAACAAAACAGACATAAGCCCTAACTCTGTAGAATTTGAAATCTAATGGGGAATATGGACAATATACAGAATAGAATAAGGAATGTTGCTTTGTGCTAAGGAAGAAGAGAGCAGCATGAGCAGGGAGCTGGGACGTGCTGGGTGAGGGTGGGTAGCCAGGGAAAGGCCTCCTTGAAAGGGAGCATCAGACTGAAGAGATTTATTGTGTTATCCTTTAATAGTTTTGGAAATCAGATAGAAATAGTGAGTTATATGTGTTTTTTACCTTATGAAAAATTGTAGCATTATATAAGGCATTAAACAGAAAGATAATTCAAGCCACTGTTAAAGTAATATCTATGCGTCTCTCCGTAAATTAGTGCTAATGGTCAGTATAACTCAAACTATTTCAGATTTGGAATTTAACTTGCACTCATTTATTACAAAGTCAATACTCAGCTTAAAAATTAAAAAGATCAGTAATTATAAGGTTTTCAAAGAAAAGTACTAATGTTATGACCCACCTAACATAATATAGTTTCAAGAACGCCATGAAAATGATTTTTTTACCTTATATTTATAGTGCATAGATAACTTATTCTTCTTACTACTGTTAATTAATACTTTCATAGTAATTATAGAATACTTTAAATATACATTATTCTTCTGAATTTAAAAGATCAGCCTTTTAAAAAAATTAAAAGGATAATAGAACTGACCTGCACTTTTATGAATTCTTTAATAAAATGATTTTTAAAAGATCATCAAAAATAATTTTTTGAAAACATTTCACATCTCTGTGGGATACAAAATTCCATATGGCCTCTCAGTTTCTATTTTCTAAGTAAGGTTTGATCATAATTACAGTCTCGGAAGTCATTGTTTTCCATAATGGGCGATTGCCTTTGAGAACAGATTCACTAGCAGGTGTCTGTTACACACTGCAAAGCTGAATGTACGTAATGCTAGTTAGTGCAGAGAACATACAACAGGTAAATGGCAAGCATAGGTACATCACCTCCATCAGAAATACAGAGTGCAAGGTCTCTCTCTGGATATGTGGGACATAGGTGATCAACAAATGTGAATGGGAACATTTCAGCTCAGAGGTGAATTTCTTATGACTTAGTAGTAACCTTGATAATGAAGAGAGAAGCAGATCAAATGTAATATAGTGAAAATAAGGAGAAGTTGGAGGGTGTGGTTGAAGAGATACTTACAGTCATTATCTTGGACAAATTTCTAGTCATCCAACACATGGAAGTAGATACTCAGTTTATTTCGAATAGATAACCTTCCCTCTTATCTTCCAGTAATATGGAAGCATCTATTATCTTTCTTATGAAATGTTTGTGATTTAGTGAGCATGCACTTCCACCTACAACCGCTGAATTCAGTTGGATACTAAAATTGCATACTTGGCAATGTAGATTAATAACAAGTATGATATTTTCAAACTCCTTTTCTGAGGTGACATTTACATACCATAAAATTTGCCTGTTTAAAGTATATGATTTAGTGGTTTTTAGTATTTTTATAGATTGTGAAATTATCACTGTAATCTCATGTTAGAACATTTCATCATACCAAAAAGAAACCTAATAACAAGTATGATTCATATTGACAACATTATCAGTATATAGAAATAAAAACTTACCTAAAAAACCAGTTTTTCTAACAAAGTAAATCCTCTTTTAACTAAATAATGTTGATAATTCCAAATATGTTTTTATCTTGTTTCCTTTCTTCTCTTGGTATATGGAAAAACACATAAATGAAGAAACCACTGTTGGATCGGAGTTATGTAATATGTTTGTTTTGTATTTTGCCTTATTGTCTTCCCTAATAATTTTAAATTGTTTACTCATCCTGTAAGCTAAACATATTAATATTTATATATAATATTTTCTATTAACATCAACTATCAAAGTTGACTTCAGAGTTGGTGACACTTTACAAGTAACCAAGTTCTAGTGTCAATAATACATATACATTTTTCTTCATTCTTTTAAATAATTTACATGTAGTAAAAATTCTCTGAGTTTTATGTATAATCTGCGGGGCTTGACAAAATTTTGTAGTTGGTGGCCGGGCGCAGTGGCTCCTGCCTGTAATCCTAGCACTCTGGGAGGCTGAGGCGGGTGGATTGCTTGACGTTAGGAGTTCGAAACCAGCCTGAGCAAGAGTGAGACCCCATCTCTACTATAAAGAGAAAGAAATTAATTGGCCAACTAACATACATATAGAAACAGTTAGCCAGGCATGGTGGCGCATGCCTGTAGTCCCAGCTACTTGGGAGGCTGAGGCAGGAGGATTGCTTGAGCCCAGGAGTATGAGCTTGCTGTGAGCTAGGCTGAGGCCACGGCACTCACTCTAGCCTGGGCAGCAAAGCGAGACTCTGTCTCAAAAAAAAAAAAAAAAAAATTTGTAGTTGTGTAACCACCACTGCCATCTTTATCTGGGACCCTTCTATTGTCCCTAACCCCCCCCCCCCAATGCTTTTCTTTCGTCAGTGCTGTCTTCAACACTAGTCCCTGACAACCGCTGATCCTTTTCTCCTGCTTTAGGTTTTGCCTTTTGCAGAAAGTCATATAATGGAATCATACTTTCGAGTCTGACTTCTTTCATGTCGTGTATTAATAGTGTAATGCAGTGGTTCTCGACTTGGGGCAATTCTGCCCTGTAGGCGTGTTTGGCAAAATCTGGATACATGTTTGGTTGTCACAGCTGGGATTGGGGGAGAGAGTTTTGTTGTTGGCATCTGGTGGGTCGAGAGGCCAGGGATGCTGCTAAACTTTCTGCAGTTTGCTGGGGACCCACCACAGTAAACGCACACCTGGCTCAGAGTGTTGGCGGCAAGGTTGAGAAAACCAGGTATAATGCATTTGAAATTCATCTACGTTGTTGTGTGTGTCAGCAGTTTATCCCTTCTTATTTCTGAACTGTACACCATAGTGTGGATGTACAACAATTTCTTTTTGTATCTCTAAGTTAAGAGACTTTAGATTTTTTTTCTAGTTTTTAGAGATTATAAACTAAGCTGATATAAAATTTAGACTTGCGAATGCCTTGGAATGAGACTGCAGGGTCCTATGGTATTTGATTGACTGTGTAGAAACTGCTAAACTGTTTTCTGAATGGCTCTGTTGTGTTACATTACCTCCAGCAGGTGTGAAGGCTCTGGTTGCTTCTCTCCTCATCAGCACTTTGTGTTGTCAGATTTTTAATGTTAGGGTATATACTGTGTCTGCAGTAGTATCTCGTGGCTTCAATTTGCATTCCCTTAATCACTAACTATGTCGAGCACTTTTTCCTGTGCTTATTTGCCATCTGTATTCTTCTCTGGTGAAGTGTTAAATCTTTTGTTCAATTTTTAATTCGGTTGTTTACTTTTTATTTAATTTTGACTGTTTTTTTTAACATATTATAGATGTAAATTATTTATCAAATATGTATTTTGCAAATATTTTCTCTCAGTCTGTGACTCACGGTTTTATTCTCTTACCAATGTCATTGGAAGGGCAGAGATGCTTGAATTTGATGAAGTCTAATTTATCAATATTTTCCTTTATCATTTGTGCTATTGGTTTTATATCTAAAAACTCATTGTTAAACGTAGGGTCACACAGATTTTCTTGTATTTTTTTAAATAGAAATTTTATTGTTTTAGGTTTGATATTAAAGTCTGTGCTCTATTTGAACTAATTTTTAAATTTTTAAATACTACGTGAAGCATAGATTATTGTTTTTTTGATGAGTGTGGATATTCAATTATTTTTTGCATTGAGTCTATAGGACAGGAGAGAACCAGTATCTTAACAACATTGAATCTTTCAATCCATGAATGTAGTATATCGTTCCATTTATGTCTTTCATTTTTTTCATTAGTGTTTTTTAGTTTTCTGTGTATAGATCTTGCATACATTTTGTTAGATTTATATTGAAGCATTTCATTTTTCTTGGTCTTATTATAAATTGTACTTAAATAAATTTCAATTTCTACTAGTTAATTTCTGCTATATTGAAATATGTGTCATGTGACCTTGTGGCTCAGAATGTATTAATTCTGCTAACGTTTTGTAAAGTGTACTATACAAACATTTGATAGCATATTCTTGTTACTGTTAGCTTGCAAGGAATCATTGAATTGTCATCTCTTCCCCTTGCATTGTGGTTTCAGTTGCTGAAAGTCATAAGTAAATGATTGATTATGGCTCCATGCCTACTTAATGGCAACGTGAAGCAACTGTCCAATCTCTTGGTTCTGCTACTAATGCTTTATACATTCACTATTTCGTGTTTGCATGTTGGGGGTGATGGTATTGTATTTTACAAATCTCTAAGCAGTGTTGCCATGTAATCAAATCATTTATATTAAGATTTGGGAGAACTGAAAGCTTCCACTTCGGGATTTCCTTTTCACTGGATTGCCTCAGGAACTGAAGTTGCCCATGTCAAAAGGAAAATGTCTCACGAAGGAAGCATAAATCCTTATGTTGTTCTGACCTTAATATTCTTTAGTTTTTCAGAGATGTGGTATTTGTAGGTTGTGATGGCAGATAACAGCTGGGGGCTTGAGGGATAGGGCAGTTCAGGTTCAGGCATAAGTGGGCCCAGGTGGGATGCTGCCATGGTGGGAACCTCATCCAGATGTCATTGTGAGGACACTGGGCACCAAGCTGTGAGAGCAGTATAGGGAAATGTGGAAATAGCCACCAAAGGGAGGTACTGCCGAAAGACCTAACCTGGCTATGTGGAATTTTTGCCTAGTTTACCTCTGAAAAACAAGCTATTTGGCTGTCAAACACTTGTGATGTATGTTATATCAATATTTGTTAACAAAAATACTGATTCATTATGCTAAAACTAAAAAAGTTTCTCATTGTGTAATAACATAAATGGTTTTTTTGTTAAATTTTGTTGCCTGCATTACATAAGAGAAATTTTAGATGCCACAGACCCTTAATAAAAGACCAGTTTACATGACTAAATTCCTTTATAAGGAAAGATGTATAAAAGGAACAAGGAGTCTTAAGGGAAATAATACTAAAACAATTAATACAACCTACCTCATTAGAAATGAAAGAGAAAGCAATTTGGGAAAATGTTATCCAGTGTAATTATTTTATATTATTTTTTTTGTTCCTTATTTTTGCAAAGAACTTTAAGAATTGGCCTTTTAGCCATTATGTTATGTATTATGATTGTGAAAATCAGAAAGAATGTTAGGTAAAGTATCTGTAGACCTAAGATTTGAAGTAGTTGTAATTTTTATTGGCAGTTGAAGAAATAGGGCATAAGATATTGTCACAGTAACATTTCTAAGACAAAGTGACTGCCAAAATTTCGACCTATTTCTCCTATTAGTTTTAGCTAGCATTTCATTAATATTTTGGTCTATTGCCAAATGATTAGGAAAGTGCTAGAATTGATTTACTTTGATGACCCAATCACATTAGGATCTATTTTGATTTTTATTTATAATCAAACTCTGACTTTCAGTTAGATCTGTTTTTAGTGTATTGTTATATGTTGAAGAGAAATGTCAAAATTAAAAATTTTATTTGTACTTGTTCAACTTTTGGATACTTGTGAAAACAGTTTTTAAAAACCAATATTACTTTTTCACACTTGCTATTTCAGGATCAGAAGCTGAACTTTTTAGTTAAAAAAAAATCAAAAATTTTTTTAAACTTTAATTTGATCATTGACCCATCCAACATTTTGTCTTGTTACAGATAATATTCCTTATCCTATTATTTTCTCTCTCTTTTTTTTTTTTTTACAGCTAATTGTTATAGTATTCTCTTTTATTTTCATGGTACTTTTATAGTTTCTATTTGATTTAGCTAAAAATTTTTGCCACTTTATAGTGCTTTTCAAATACTTAGCTTTTGGCTTCATTGATTTTTCTCTATTTGTTCATTTTAATTTTTATTGATTTCTACTCTTGCCTTTATTATGTCTTTCTATCCTCTTACTGTAGGTTTAATTTGCTCTTCTTTTCCCAGTTCCTTAGGATTGAGTTCTGAATAATTATTTTAGACCTTTTTATTTTTAAACAATTTAAACATTTAAAGCTATGAAATTCCCTATAAGCCTTGCATTAGTGGGATCCTAGAATTTTTTCTTGCTGTTTTGTGTGTTGTAATTTCTGCTTGAATGTTTGACATCACCTGAAGACCAGTAGAGCCTGAAGTAAGTAATATTTATACTTGGTAATGAGCACAGCTCTTCTTTAGTCAGGGCCATAGGTGTGGGGCCTCAATTCATTCTAGCTAGGAGTTGAGATATGTTAGGGTTTCACTGTTGGTTACCTTCAGCGTATTGTAGGCTTCAACTTCTTCTTAGCAGTTAGCTGCTTTTGCCTTTTGATTAGGGTATGATCTGGTGTTGTAGAGATTTCTCTGTGTTATTGGTCAGCTCTCAGCTTTCAGCAGGCCCTGCACATCTGTGTCATAGGGGGAATCTCCTTTTGTGCTCACGGCCTTCCCCAAGTTAAATGGCTATTGGTGTTCGCTGTGCTCGGCTTATGGTTGAATTAGGGAGGTTCTATGATGGGTGCTTTTTTTCGTTAGTCTCTGAAAGGCCCTGCGTGTCTGAGCCTTGTGGGTTGGGGGCTTTCTCAGAGTTTCTACACCTTCTCTTCCTGGCATGTATATTCGACCTTGTATCTATGTTGGTCTTAGGCAGGACTTTCCTGCTTCTCCCTCAGTGGTAGCTGATCTCTCATTTAAGTTCCTGGGCAGATCATTTCCTGTTCTTCACCCAGGGGTCGGGGGTGTTTTCTTCTGTTTTTCTCCCGGTAGTAGTAGATCTTTCCCTGTGTTCTGGAGTACAGAGGGTTTCTTACTTCTCCCCTAGAGATAGATGGGGCTTGTCTCCACTCCTTGCCCAGAAGCAGTGTATCTTGCTTTTTCTTTTTCCTGGCATGAGAGTATTTGCTCCCTTCCTCAGTTCCTTGAGGGTTTTGCTTCATGGGAGAGAAATGTCTAGGGGAGCAGTTGGGGCTTTGTGCCTGTTCCCCAGCAGCTGCTAATCATTCTCTGCATGGCCATATCCCCAAGGTAGATCCTCCCAATCTCCTCAGTTGCCTCTAGTCTTTCTCATGTGCACCAATAGAGGTCTCAGACAACAGCTTTTGATCTAGTGCTATAAACTCTTGTGCTTAGGCACTCAGGGATTCCAAACTGATACACTAGCTCACTGTTGGCCTTGAATAGCTTATAAAAATTTTTTCTTATCCATTGGTGCAGTGGCTGGCTACCCTTTCCTCTGCCCAAGGTAAAATATGCATGTAATTCCTCTCTCCTTGGAAGACTTTGATCCTATTTAGACTTTAGTTCATATGGTTGCCTTATGACCTCAGCTTTTTGATGGGCTTGAGAGAAGTTACAATCTTGTAGATTATCTGAGTTTTTCTCATTGTTAGCACGAGAGCGGTTTAAGTTTCTATATCTGAACATGCATATATGATAATATATCTCATTTTAATTTTTATTTAGTTCAAAACATTTTCTAATTTTCCCTGTGATATTCTCCTTTTCCCTTAGATTATTTAGGGATATGTTTAATTCCCAACTATTTGTAGATACCTTTGTGGATACTTCAGAACAGCAATCCCCAACCTTTTTGGTATCAGTGACTGGTTTCATGGGGGCGGGGGCAGGGGAGGGGGGCAAGCTCAGGTGGTGATATGAGCAATGGGGAGTGGCTGTAAATATGCTCACCTGCTGCTCACCTCCTGCTGTGTGGCCTCCGGTTCCTAAGTTTCATGGAAGATAATTTTTCCACAGGATGAGGGGTGGTGTGGCAGAGCTCAGTGTCCTGGTCTCTAACAGACCACAGACCCGTACTGGTCCAAGGCCAGGGTTGAGGACTACAGCCTTAGAACATACTCTGTATGACTGATTCTCAAATTTGTTGAGATTCATTTTATGATTCATCATATGATTTATTTTGGTGAATATTCAACATGTGTGTGGAAAGAATGTGATTTTGCTGTTGCTGGGTGATACGGTATATTCTATAAATAAAAATTGGGTCAAGTTGGTTGATAGTGTTGTTCTCTCCATCCTTAACTTTTTCTGTTACTGAAGAATAGTGTTAAAATCTCCACTTGTAATCACAGGTTTTTGTGTTACTCCCTTCAGTTCTATCCAGTTTTGCATCATACATTTAGAAGCTTTGTTATTAGGTACATCTACATTTAGGATTATTATATTTTCATGTTGAATTAATTCTTTTATGTTTTTGAAATGATCTTTCTTGTGTGTTAATACTCTTTGTATTGAAGTGTTTTTGTTTTTCTTTCTATTAATATAGCCATTCTAGCTGTCTTAGGCTTTGTGGTCATGTGCTATATGTATTTTCCATTCTTTTACCATGTTGGCATTTATTTAATGTCAGTTTCTAGTATAGTAAGTCTTGCATTTTATTGTGACTATGTCTTTCTATTAAAATCTGCCCTTTTGCTCTTTGTATATTATTTCTTCCATATATTCTTTCCTTATTTTTACCCTGCTCCTTTATTACCGTCTTTTGAGTTGAGTTTTTTAGGGTTTTATTTGATTTCCATATTGTTTTATTGTCTAAACCTCCTTGCTTTATTATCTTAGTAATTACTCTAGAGTTTACACCATACACATTTTATTAAAAAATAATCATGCTACATGTAAAATGTACATACCTTACAATAGGCTGGCCATGGTGGCTCACACCTGCCATCCCAGCACTTTGGGAGGTTGAGGTGGGAGGATTGCTTGAGGCCAGGAGTTTGAGACCAACTTGGACAAAATAGTGAGACCCCATCCCTACAAAAATAGAAGAATTAGCAGGGTGTGGTGGTATGTGCCTGTAGTCCTAGCTACTTGGGAGGCTGAGGCAGGAGTATTGCTTGAGCCCAGGAGTTTGAGGTTGCAATGAGCTGTGATGATGCCACTGCACTGTAGCCCAGGAGACAGAGTGAGACTCTGTTTCCAAAAAAAAAAAAAAGAAAAAAGAAACAAAACTTTACGATAGTATGCTTTTGTTTATTGCTTAACTTCTTTTGTGTTATTGCTTTTTATACCGTTTATTTTTATGTGTTATAGATGCCACAGAACCTTTCATACATTTTTATTTAAATAAATTAAATATTTAAATGAAATGTATTATATTTACCATTTCTTATGCTCTCCATTCCTTTGCTTAGAGCCACATTTCCAACTATTGTAATTTCCTTTCTTCCTTCAAAGCTTCCTTTAACTATTTGTATAGTGTATATCTGCCGGTGACGAATCTTAGCTTTTTATTGTCTGGAAATCATTACTTGCTTTTCATGTTTGAAATTTTTTTTGATACAGAGTTCAAGGTTGAGAATTTGTATTTTCTTTATCTTTTAAGAAAATTGTCCTATCATTTTCTTCTGTTCTCTATTATTGCTCATGAGAAGTTTTTTTGTTCTTTTGTATGTATCTTTTCCCCCCACTTTTATGATATTCTCTTTCAAATTGCTTTTCAGCAATTATATTTTGACTTACATTGTTGTACTTTCTTTTGTGTTTATCGTGCTTGAGGTTTGTTTAATTTCTTTGATCTGTGGATGGAATTTTTTTATTTGTTTTCAAATTTTAAAAATTTCAGGTCATTATTTCTTTAGATATTTTTGTTTTCTCCTCTAATTACTCACCTCTAACCCTTATCTTCATGCAAGGAAATTCACTTGCATATTTATAGTAACCATTTTAGAGAATGTGTTTGCTAATTCCATCATTGTATAACATCTGAATTTGTCTCTGTTGACTAAATTGTACTCTTGTTTATGGCTTACATTTTACTGCTTGTTTGAATGTCTAGTAATTTTTGATTGGAAGGTAGATATTGCAAATTTTGGGTTATTCTGTGATTCTGTGCTTCATGTTGTTATCTTCCTTTAAAGAATATATATATATTTTTTTCTGGTAGTATGTAATTCACTTGAGAATCATGTCGATCCTTTAGAGGTTTGTTTTTAAGTCTTTCAGAGCGAGTCTTATGTAGACTTCACTCTAGGGCTAGTTAAGCCCATTATAACACCAAGTACGCTAACCAAAAAGGTATGTCCTTTTTGTGTCGCTTCCGAGGTGCTTCAGGTGTTTGAAGAAGACTTATCATTCTAGCTGTTCAGAATTTGAAGATCACTTTATGTGATCTCTAGGAATTGTTTAGCATATAGTTCCCTTTGTGCCCCCCCCTTTTTTTTTGGCTACAAGGAATTTCACCTTATGCATACATGGCTTAATGTTCAGCCAGGGACTCATATAAACCCCCATTATGAGTTTTGGAGCTGTTTCTTTGGGCAACTCCATCTTTTCTGGTTCTCTGGGCATCAAGTTCCATTCAATTCATGTTTGTTTCATTTAGTGGCTGATAAGCTGCGCTCAGATGGGTCTCTACACTGTGGTCCTGAAGGTTCTTCCTGACATAAATCCAGGCTTGCCTTAGGGCTCATCTACTTTATTTCTCTTCTTCTCTGGGTCACAGTCCTGTGCATTGTCCACTTTCTGAAAATGGTTGTTTGCTCTGTTTTGTCCACCTTTGTAGTTGTTTACAGTGTGCCCTAGTGACTCTATCATTACTGAAAGCTTATCTGTGTACTTTGTTAATTTCTGTACCTATTTCAGTCTATATATTCTTTTGATAATCAAAAGTATTTTAAGATACTTGTAGAGTCATACAGTTCTTCTGTGTAATGCCATTTCACATACTCTTCTAAGTAATACATGCCATCAATAGACTTATTATTGTTATTCTCATTTTACAGATGATGAGACTAAGATAGTGGAGGAAGCTATGTGAATTTGGTTTCTGGTCTACAGCACACTTCAGCAATTCTCATTTCCTTTTGAGATTCTTTTTTATTCTTTTTTATAAGAAATCACAGAAGTCAGCATCTGTGTTACTTGCCATCTTCAGCTATTGTTGAGTCTTCTTTGTTTGCCTTATTTGTTAGATTGCTTATAAGGATTGCTATGGGTTGGGAGATATGTAAGATGCAGAAAAAATTAGGTATTTATATATGTTGCAGAAATTAGCTTTCTTTCTTTCTTTTTTTTTTTTTTTTTCCCTACTTTACATCCTTGTCTTTTTAGTTTAGGGCCCTATTTCTTTAGTCTGGCAGTCAGGATCCAAATGTGTGGCTTGTTGGAGCAAGTGCTAACAGTACACTTTGGTGGTGACGGTGTCCTGGCTAATGTGCAGCTGCTGAAAGACTATTTTTCTACCTTTTTGCTTCTTCGTTCTTCCACATTTCCTTGTTCTAGACCATTTTTCATGCCTGGTACTCTAGCCTCTTTCTGATTTTTTTTAAAAATAGTTTTTGATACCATTCTTTTTCTGTGTATGATATCTCAATTTGCTTTCTGTTGCTTAAACCTAGCTACCTTATGTGGTAGAAGTAATGTCTGATTTGGGACTAGGATCAGTAGTTATCTAGATATATATTAGGATATATATTAGGCTCCTCTTAGCCTTCACAAAAGCATATTTTCCCCCCATGATTTTGTGCTAAGCATATTCATCTGTTCTCATTTGGTGATTGGTGTCCTAGTTTGTGAACTAGAAATGATAATTTTCTGTATCTGCTTTGCTCGCTTGTTTTACAAATGTTTATGATAATGAATGTGCATAGATATATTGTGGGAATGCAGGGCAGTATTATTTTTAAGTTGATGGAAAGGTGGTCTTCTAGTTATGATTTCCTGTACAGTTAAGTCATGGTTTGCATATTTGTGTTATATAGTAACTGCACTGCTAGATCACTGCTGCCATGTGCCCCTGAGAATAGAGTGCTTCAGAGTGTGACTCCAGTCACTTTGCGTCTGCTATTCAGAAACAATTGCTGTGGTTCTCATAGTGCACATCCACAAGAGTGAGAACACGGACAGACCGGGGTGTGCTGGCTTTGAGGGAGGGAAGACACAGGAGCCCCTGCAGGGAAGAGCATATCTGAGGGCAGGTCCCTTAGCCTTTCACTTCTTTTAATTAGACTCCTCCTTTAAAAAAAAAAAAATTAGATTTTTCCTATTCTCCAAACAACATGATCTTATAAATTCAAACAGTAAACAAATGTGTACTTTTAGAGCATCCTCCAGAGAAGACCGGTCAAATTTAACCAGTTTCCTTCTTGACAATGGTGCCAGGCACATTGGCTCTAATGCTGAGAATGTTACTTAGGAAAAGAATGGAAATTTAGATGCAAAGCTATTTTATTTTGAGCAATTACTATATTGTAGCTCTGCTTATAGCTGTGAAACAATGGATCTTAAAAAGCCTCTATGGAACTTTTCTTGGCAATTCTGTTTCCAAACAAAAAGCAAACAAATATATAGTAGGGACATACATGCACAAACATATAAAAAGATATAAATATGTGTGTGTGTCTGTACTTTATATTTTGTTAAAACTGGTGGGTGGTGGTGGTGAGAGGTTTTGTGATGTGGTGGTAATGGAAAGGGAATATCGGGAAGGTTCTTGCTTCCTGGTAGTGATGACAGCCCAACTTCTACATGGTTGCAAGGTAATTTGGAGGCGAGCTGTGATATTACAAGTATTCTTCACAGACCCTTCTCGTTAGGTTTCCTTTATCTGCGTTCTTTTCTAATCTCATCATATTGAGGCTGTATAACACATAAAAAACAAATAAAGGCACAGTTAGAAAACATTATATTGAATAAAATAATAATCTACAAAAGTTTATTAAAATATGCTTAAAATTTCTTTTAAAAAGGTCTGCAAATGATAAGACATAATACTCTGAATTGCTGCTTAGGAGAACTTGGTCTTAAGAGGCAGCTAAAGAGTAGAGCCATTCACTTGCTATAATAATAACTCTAAAAATTTAATAGGACCTCTATCCAAACTCATAACTTGACATGGAAGTTTGCATTTCCCTCATCAACCTTCTTGGATTCTTCTCCATCCACATTAGCTTTTTCATTTTCTATTAGGTGGGCAATGTTGTATTTCCTCTTGTGCTCTTATGAGGAGAATACATATCCTTTGGCACATATGCCGGTATAGGTCCCAATAGTTTTCAAAGAAAATTAAAATACAAATTAGCTTTTAATATGAGTATGATATTCCAAAAAGCTGCATTATTTTTTAACTAAAATATGAAAGACTGCTTTGTAGAGGAAGTGATTTGGTTGTACTTTTATATTCAGGCTTTTAGTTTTCTTAGCATTGTCTCTGGGCTTAAATTATTTAAATATTAATGATAAATGTAAATGATTGGTAATTTTATAGACTAAACTGTTGTGATTGTTTTTATATTTGAGATCATAGAGAAATCATATAATATATGACAATGTCATATATTCATGCTATAGAATTTTTTTATATATATTAATACTATGTTTAGTGGCTAACTAACATTTAAGAAGAAAGCACATCTTGAAAAAAATACTTAATTAAAAATTAAACGATGAATTAAAACTTAAATTATGCAAAACTAATAAGCTACATTACCAAGATGAACAATTAATACACTACAGTATATTCAGGAAAGATGCTAACATTTTAACATTTGTTTTATGTTAGAATTGCAATTTGCAGTGCATGCTATTTTGGAACATTTATTTTGAAGAGCTCAGCATGTCTGAATTAAGGCATAAATCAGTGACCTAAGATTTTTAATGGTTATAAAATTTATCATAGATTAAGATTCTTAATACAAACAGCCATGGAAGAAAAAAAAAATCCAATTGCTTTTAAATCAGTGCCAACATCATATCAGCATATTTGATTACATTTATTCATTATAATGTGCAGGTCAACAGTGCAAAAATGCATTCAATTGACAAAGTCCTAAAGCGATCTGTTATTTTGTTTGGTAAGATTTTTTTCCTTTGTTCATGCATAATGGATGTAGGATCACAATAATGACAGTTTCCAAGGTTTTGAACTTCAGGAACTTTCTATAAATGAATATTAAGTAAAACTTAGGACTTTTGAACTCAAGAAAATATGAATCATTTAAAAAATTATATGTTGTGATTCAACAAAGCAGACCTTTAAATGTGTATCCATTTTAAATAAACTGGACATGGTAACATCTAGATTTACAACCAGCATAGCTGAGTTAGTAATTTGTCTCTCACCTTATAATTCATACCTTTGTCCTTATAAGCTGGTGATATTTACAATGCTTGTATGTTTGATGTTTGCATGTTTTAGACCAAGCAGCCTCTAGTGTTGGAAAGAAGCTTTCCATGCATTCAGGCCAGTAAGGGAGCCTTTTCCCCCTGGTGTCTTTGCTCCCTTCATCCGCGCAGGAAGCACTTAGGAGTGTCAGGCGTTGGGCACTTCGCTAGGCACTCAGCATACAATGAACAGAAAGACTGTTTGCCCTTTTGCCCTTAAGAATGTATGATTTTAGTAGAGAAAGACATAAACTGATAATTATGAAGTAGTACAATAAGATTATTCCTGGAAACTTGCCTAAGGTTGCATGAGGTCACAGAGGGCAGGTGGGACTTGAGTGGGAGGTGAGGGTGTAAGTGGGGAATGAATATTCTCATCACTTTTTTAATGCTCTGAGTTTGTTCTCCCCTGATATAACGCCCCCCCCCCCCCAGCAAACAAATCATAAATACTGGTATTTAGACGAAAACTGGCCATTACCATAAGGCAAAAAGGTTTTGGGCAAAGTGGATTTATTGTTGTGGTTGTTTACCCTTTTACAAAGAGATTTTCTCTCATCAGAAAGCAGCCAAGAAATCCTTGCATTCCTTTCTTCGTGTCCTTTCTCCCCTTTCTTTCATTCCTCCCAGTTACCCCTCCTCACCCAGGTTTTTACTGAATCATTTATTAATCAATTTTTAAAGTTCTGGCATTGGCCACATTCAAAATACATCTGGGCCCAATTTTATATGCGAATAAACAGATATTTTCCTCTGTATTTCATCACAAAGATCAGATCTGCTGTATGGACACATTAAAATGCAAAGTGAAGAAATAAGCAAAGCAACCTCAGGAAATGCTGGGTCAGTGTGTGCCTTTACTTGTAAAGGAGTGGACAATTAGGGAGGCATGTGAGGATGAGGTGAGCTCCTCCAGTGAGGCTTTAGGAGTTAATATTTATCACCCTATGTGCTGGTTTTAGTCTTTGGACTTGGACTAGATCTAAGGACAAATCTAAGCAGGCATTTTTCAGTTGTTATGTAGGTTTATGTTGAATAGCTTTCCTGTTTTGTGTGGGATTTTTTTACAGTTAAAATATTAAAAGGTATATTAAATCATATCCAGTAGTCCAACACGAATTTTCTAACACTTTTCTAATACTTATATTATTGAAAAACTAGAAATAATTTGTGAGCGTTGATTCTCTTGAGACAAAATTATATGCACATGTTCCTCTTAGTAAATTAGCTGCCCCTAAAATGTAAGTTTGTATTATATAAATGATCATTGCCCCTGACATTTATAATAAGATTAGTGCTGTGTTCCCATAGCACAAATATGGTTACCGTGCTTAAAGAACACGTCAAACGTGTAAATTTATGTATACGTTACAATCAATTCTTTTCCTAGGGACATTTGGATAGTAAACTATGTTTTGCTGAATGGAAAATATTTGTTCTACTTTGTGAGGTTTATTAAATTTAATATGCCACTATTTTCTAAATCCCCAAATTATCTTATAGGGAGGGTCTATGGAAAGTAAATTTTTGAGAAATTGTATTAGTATACCTAAGTTCAAAACCTCCTCCTTTCTTGGGAGAAATGTTCTGGGTAAAAACCACCTAATTAGTTTGCAATGCCTCATATTTGGCATTTTCTTTAGGTCAAGACTATCTACATTGCTTTTTAAGGTGGTAGAAAGCTCCTGAACCCATGCTTTTGGTAAGGGGTATCAGAAGTGTGATGTCACTGCATGGTGAGAGCAGCACTTCCCATTTTCTTCTGGCAAGGCAAGGTGAACTAATTTTATGGTTTTATTTTCTCTAGCCTTCTCCCCAGTTCTTTCTGCTGGAGCTCCATTTCCCTGCTTCTTTCTAGATTTCAGCTATAATCTCTTCCCTTAATGGTCATTCTTCTCAACCTTACTTCATTCTACAAAATGGTTTGCTCTTTCTGTGATGACGGAGGAGACTTGGGCCCCCAACCATGTTAGTTCACAGTGGTAGAGGCAGTCATTTTAGGAGAGGAGAGAAATAGAATTGTTACCAAATGTGTTTCTTGCCTAGGGTTTTAGCACTAGTCATCTTAAACATGAAGTTACTGGTTTGCTTCTGGAACCTGTTCCTTTTTCCATTAAGATTCATCTATCAAAGATTAAAATGTATTTCTTGGTTTTCTAATGGTTCCAGGCATTTAATAGGAGCTACGGACTGAATTTATATGTTGAATTCTTACCACCCAATGTGACTGTATTTAGAGATGGGGTCTATAAGGAGGTAATTAAGGTTAAATGAGGGCTTTAGGGTGGGGGCCTAATATTATAGGATAGAGACACCAGAAAGTATTCTCTCTTTCTCCCTCCATCTGCGCTCACGTCCTCACGTGGCAGAGCAGGGTGGCAGCAGGACGAGATTCTGAAGAGCACGTGCTTTTTCTTTCCTGGGCTTGCAGATGGCGCCCTGGCCTCCAGAGCTGTGAAAACATACATTTCTGTTGTTTAAGCCACCCAGGCTGTGGCTGTGATGGCAGCCGGAGCAGACTAAGACAGTGGGCAGCTATCACGCGTGCTATTTGACACCAAAGCTAGTTTGCTCCTCCTTGAATCAGGTTGTTGGGCCGCTCATCACAAAGAAATAGCTATTATTGCAAATAGTCTGATAACAGTTTATTGCGCAGATCTACCGTCCTGTGATATTTTTATTTTCCTGTATATAATATTTCCTACTACCTATATGTTTAGCTGTGGATTTCAGTTCTTCTGTGATTTGTGGTATGTACTATATCATAGACAGACGTGGGTGCAAGTCACAAGGCGCTGGGATCAGGACATAAAACAGCAGCAGAAGCCTTCTCCTGCTCTCGTCTGGTCACCGCGAGGCCTCCCTGCCCCAGCCACCGTGCAGGCAACTGTCACCATTGACTTTTCATTCAGCAGTTTTGACATTGGCTCTTGTTTCTTCCACATTGTGGTTTCTGATTCGAATCTAATCTTAGACCCTGGTTTCTGCCTCTTTTTAAATTTTTTTTTTCTTTTATTCTAGCTTCTTTTATATTCTAGCCTTTGACCTGTTAATAATTTGGCCTTCCTACAACTCACCCCCATCCCCCACATATGATTTGTGCATTGCATCCTGAAAACTTTGTTATGGATTTTAGGAAACAGATTTCATAAACTCTCCTGTAAATAAATAAAATGTCTGCATCAGCTTTATTTTGCAAATCTTGAAATTCAAACTTAAAAGTAGAGTTTGTGGTTTAATTTGCTTATGTTTCAGCTTGGTATGCACATAGCACTCTGTGGGGTGCCATTTCAGCTACCATTATTGTATCTATAAAGGAGACATGCCTGTGACTTTTCCATTTTTGAATGCTCTTCTAATGAGGTATTAGATCAGAGGTGGCATTACCTTTTGGAGGGGCTGCTGATAAATGCAGTATGCATATTATTGTAACACATTACTTTTTCAGTTGGTATTCTCTTACTGATATCACACTAACTCAGAATGAAGAAGGAATCCTAGCTCTGAGTTTTGGTATGAAACATGAATGATGCTTATGTTTTATTTGTGCCTGGGTCAGTTTTTCCTATTAAATACAATGTGTATTTGTTTATGAAAAAACATTTTTTAGTGTAGCAAAACTCAGAATTCATTTATGTTGGTGACATTGTATTTTTCTGGTCCTTTATTAACGATTAAATAAGTAGGGATATATTTAAAAATTAATAGCATATGTTTTGTAAATAGAAAAATACTGGACATTTTTGACAATATGAAAATTAAAAGAAATAGGTTAAATAAAGTCTTGATGTGAGATGTGAACTTTCTGTTGAAGGTGAGAACAAACGCTATGCATATAAAACACAAAACTATGGTTACTATTTATAGATCAAAGAGTAGTCTGTATTGTATCTCTAGTACTCTATTTGCACTGAATTGTCTATGAGCCACTGTCCTTGTCAGCTACTAAAGATCATTTTCTTGTTTTCCCTTTTCAACCAAAGAGTAGGGCTAATGTGGAACCAAGTATCTAATCCTGTTGTCTGTCCACTTCACCCTCCCGGCACTCAGGGAATTCATGTACACATCACTCAGGGTAGGATGCTTAGTTATTATTGTGGAAGCTTTGGGTTATGGTATGAGATGGTAATAGGTTTAAAAATGAATTATATATAGAATTTATATTTTTACAGGTTTAATTGTTTGACTTGAAAGATTTGTAAAATTTTCATCTTTTGGATTCTGGCTTGGTATCTTTCCTGCTATTTACTACTCTGTTGTCTTCTTCAAAGCTTTCACTTTTATTTTGGAGAAAACATAGGAATTGTCTTTATGATTTTTCTCCAAGAAATGTTGTGTTTCTTGTTGTGTAAGAATGTGTAATAAACTCTTAGAATTAAGTGTGATTGACAGTGATTACCATCACTCCCGGTAGATGAGATGATCCATGTTACCTGGATCTGGTCAAGCCAGAATTATGTGTATTACCCATGAATATTAGAGTTCATATTCTTTTGTTCATCCATCCACCCAACATGTGTTTTCTCAATGCCTCATGTGTCCCAGGTGTGTGGTTCAGCTGTGAACAACGCTGGCTGCATCTCCACTCTGATGGAGCTTACTTTCATGTTTAGGAGAGCTGGAAAATAAGCAGCAGCAACAAAAACAATACACAAGAGAATGTTAGGAAGTGATGAGTGCTTTGGCGAAAAATAAAGCAAAAGGGACTGAGAGTGATTGCGGATGCAGGTGGTTTTTATTTTCGGTAGGAAGGTTATTGAATCTGACCTCTGCAAGGCCTAAAGGTCAGGTAGAAGCTTACCTTGCTTAGGGCTTCCTACCTTGTTCCCTCTGACAGGTGCAACGCTTTGTTCATCAGCTCTTCCCGTGTCCTGTTTGTGCTTGTGTGTTTTGTGTCTTTCTCCTCAACTACACCATTGATTCCACAAAGACAATAGTTATTTTATTTACCCAATGCACTCCTAACCCATTCAGAGTGAATTATGAATAAATAGTTGTCTAACAAGTGAATTAATTCTTTGCCTTTAATTGTAAGTACAGGTTAGGTATCCTTTATCTGAAAAGCTTGGGATCAGAAGTGTTTCGGATTTTGGATTTTTTTCCCCGGATTTTGGAATAGTTACATTATACTTATCAGTTTGAGCATCCCAAATCTGAAAATCTGAAATCCTTAATGCTTCATTGAGCATTTTTTTGAGTGTCATGTTGCTGCTCAAAACGCATTTTAGAGCACTTTGGATTTTTGGATTTGGGATGCTCAGCCTTTATTTTTAATGAATTAGATAGTTGTTCCTTTCCCTTTAAAACCATTTGGGCCCTTTTTTTTTGTTTTGGTCTTATGTATTTATACACTGTCACTCTCAATGTATTATCTGTTAATTTGACTTTTCCCTCATAAAATATGTATCTGCTTTCTAGTGGTTGGGCTTGTGTCTTCTTTACGCATTTGTATCTCTGCATCTGGTGTGGTGCTGTCACTTATGAAGCATTCAAAGAAGTAACCATTTTAGTGATGTAAATTATAATAGCAAGTTAAATGAATGTTCAAAACAGTATAAGTTCTTTTATAGTAAAAACAAGCGTTAATGTAAATATGACATGATTTTTGCTGGCAGAAATCTCTGTTCTAACTGAACAATTTTCTTATTTGGTAAATTACTATACAATTTTATATGATCTTATCTAAAAGCAGGAATTACAATTTCATTGTGGTGAAAGAATTAACAGAAGCAACACATAAAAAAATCCCAAACTGGGTGCTATCTATATATTTATGCTTTTTAAGTAAAATTATTATAGTCATGTTCAAAGATGGAGTTGTTTTTGGTAGTTTGGTACACTAAATTGATTTACATTTATATACTAACAAATGATTAATAAAAGAAAATATAATGACATACGTAGGGTTATAACATATTATTATACTATATACAGGCATATGTAGGCATAACATCATGTCACAGATAGGTTCATATCATATCATCTTCTGGCTACCCCATAAGTTACTGTGTACCATGGCTGATCATCTTTCTTCACAGTTCCTGCATCCTCTGTTATGAAGTCTATTTATAACTTCATCCTGACTTTTGCTCATGGTAGCTGTTGTGCTTTTAAGTAGAAGAGAAGCATGTTGCTTCAGGTGTATTCATTCCTAGGACCAGTAAAGAATCAAAGAACTGTGGCCAATCAGCCTTCTGCCTGCTGACCTTTTTCTTTGGGGCTCTGTGATCAGTTTTGAAAGGGAGGGCTGGCTCCATCCCTTTCTGGGGGAACGTCCTGGTGTGATGGCAGGTCCGAGTCAGGCCCAGGAGTGTCTTCTCATGCTTCTTTGGTGGGGTCTGCCAGCTTGCTGTATGGCTGCCACAACAGGAACCCCGTGCGCGGCTTGATTGGTGAGGATTTACATGTGTGCTAATTAGAGTGGAATAAATGATTGGCTGTTTGCTGCATTGCCATAAAGGGTGCCCAGATGCACACACTACGTGAACATAATGTGCCCAGGCACGGCGCATCAAAGTTTGTCAGCTGCATTACCTCAGCAGGCTCAGGGCCTGTCGCAGAGAATTTGCTGATAATCGTCCCCTATGATTTAGTGTCTTACTTGGTGAAAGTGAAAGACCTCAAAATAATGTCTTGGCAACCGAATTTTTGATCCTTTAGGAAAATAACAAAATATGCTTGAACTTAACTGGGAATAATGAATAGATGACTTTAAGCTATGTATATTCAAATGATGATTTCTTATATTTGGAAATATTTTCCAGTAAAACAAATAAAATGTCAAGTAAATTGGCATAATTGAATAAATTTGATCTTTAAAAATTGCATAAACATCAGTCTTGTAGGTTGAATTAAGCCATGTTAAAACCACCCATGCATATATCTGATGAAAGAGGTAACATGGAATGATTTCCTTGAAATTTCAAAAATCTACTTTTCTAGAACATAAACTTTACTGTGTATATATTTAGAAATTCATAATACATCTTCTTTGTAAATGCACAACTAAAACCAAACAATCCCCCTTATGTTGCATTTATGCACAAAATCTGTAATATCTGATTACTTTGACAAGTAATTTTGTAGTTACATGTTCATAATATTGATAATGTATTAATGTACAATGATTAAATGGTTAAGCTGCCACATTAAAGTTACGAGCAGGAACACAGCTAGGCAGGAACAAAGCCTGTCCGTTTACAGATGGCGTTATTCAATCTCCCAGCTCCTCTGAGATGTCAGCCGGATAGCATTGATTCTTAGCTCTGATACTGTGCCGCACTTGAACGACCCAATACAGTTCAGTGATAAGGTTAAGTTAATTACTGTATCTGTGCTATGCAGCCTTCACTTGATTACTGCTGAGAAAGATTTTGATGCCTTTTGCTTTAATTAAGCAAAAGAGAATGAATAGATATAATTGGTTTTTGAAATAATCCTGTCACTATCAACGAGCATCATGTGTTTCCTCCAACTTTTTTATGTGTACTTCTAGAAGCAAAATTCTGTAGAGGGAATGAAGTTTTCACATTATATTCAACACTGAAATGTTACTCTATTGACAGTAATGTGAATTTACGAACAGATTAAATAGTATATTTTTGAAGAAAATTTTGACCTAAAAATATGTCTGTAACTTTGGTTTTAAAGGGATGATAATTATTTCGTGTGTTCATATAAGTGACTAAAGATATAACTTTTAATGTAATTCATTGCTTTGGCATTTGTGATATATTTTCAACCCAGTTTTGAATTAGGACAGATAAATTTTAACTTTAGAAAGTTTACCATAATATTTAAGTTTTTATCATTTTTGTACCTCTATTATATTTAACTGATTTGACTAATGCTGCAGAGTTCATACAGATTAATAGAAAAATAGAAATGAAGAAAAACTGTAAACTTCCCTGGTGTAGCATGAGGCTTTTGTTAATAGTTTTCATTTTTTCTTATGTAGGAGTATTGATTTTCACTTTAATATTTTTAATTTAAAATTCTAATTGAGATTTTTTCTTATTTGAGTAGAAATGGATAATTGTGTATGTTCTTTATGTGTCTGTATTTTTTTAATGAGCACCTCTAAAATATATGAGCAGTGTAGTTTGGGGAAATGTTAGTGTTTTTACTGAGTGTAAGTTCTTTCCCTCTATCCTTTTTAGGTACCCCCCAATTCCTTTTCCCACAGATATTCGAATATTGTGAATATTCTCCTCATGGGCTGATGTAGCTGTACACTCCCTTAATAACTGTGGGATTGTCAACGTCACCTCTCTTCTCTGAGTAATATTTTCATAAATATACCTGACAGCGATGCTAGATTCACATGAGATAATAAGAATGATTTTTTTAAGCAGTAAAGAGCTTATAAGTTTTAGTAATTTCTTCATATTACCTAATATATGTTTCTTGGTATTTACTAGCTCACAAGCTGACACTCAGGTGCGTTAATCATTGTGTGTAACTGTTGTTCTCTGCATTTTAAGTAAATGTAGTGAATGTGAATGGCAAATGGAAAATCTGGCTCTGCGAACAGAATAGTCAAGCTTAGCTTTGCCTAGATGAGAATAGGTACAAGCCAAATGACTATGACAAATCTTTCATTTTACTAGGTGATTACAAAAGAGTCTTATAAAATAATACTCATGGTATTTTTCCTAATGTCCTATCAGAATGAGACAACAATTTAAAATGAACAATGAATTAATTGTCTCTATCCATTCTCCTTGGACCCTGTTTCTTGGGGGGAAGGGAGGATAAAACTTTAAAATAAGTCACCCAAAAGGTGGATTTTAATTGGCATCCAGTTTTAGTCTTGGTTATTTTGGTTGGCAGAATACTGTACTACCCCACTCCCCACAAATGTCTCCGTGTCCTAATCCCAGGAACCTGTGACTTTGTTATTTTACATAGGCAAAGGGGAATTAAAGTCCCAGTGAAGTTTAAGGTTGCTAGTCGGTTGACCTTCAGACAGGGAGATTGGCAAGGTGGGCGAGTGTGGTCACCAGGGTTCTTAAACATGCAGGAGACTCCACAAAAGGTCAGGGTGGTAGAACGTGAGAAGGACTTGACCCATCCTTGCTGGCTTTGCAGGTGGAGGAAGAGGCCCTCGGCCAGCAAGTGCAGGTGGCCTCTAGAGCAGGAAAAGGCAAGGGAAGGGATTCTCTGCGAGAAGCTTCAGAAGGGAATACACCCCTACTGACATTTTGATTTTAGCTCAGTGATTCTTGGGTTGGGCTTCTGAACTACAGGTCTGTGGGTAAAGAAATTTGTGTTGTTTTAACGCACTGAGTCTGTGGTAATTTGTTACCACATCCAAAGCAAAGTTATTAATTAGGCTTATTTACAAGTGAACCATTTTATTAGTCTTTATTTATTCTGTTTTATGTAAACTTCAGAATAACCCTAGGTATGTGATTTGGCCCTGGCATGTATTATACATGTGTCTGATTATTGTAGGAAGGGTTTGTGTTCGCCATTTCAGGGGTTAGCTTTATGCGACTTTGTCTTTAGCAAATTGGAAGCGTGATCATTAGGGAGGCAGTTGTGTTTAGAATTAGAAACCTTGGGTTCCTATTTTAGCTCCTGTGTGTCTATGTTATAGGAAAATGGGATTAGTTTCTTCATTTAAAAATAGAGAAATGATGCATCTTTTGGGTAGTTGATGAGATAGTATGTGTGTATATGGCTTAGGAAATATAAAATGCTATCTCAATACATATTAGTAGTAAGATTATAGCTTTTAGTTCTAACCTTAGTACATGAAACATAAGAAGCCTGTAAAACAGTGGTTAGGAAATGTTAATTCTCTGTCTTGGGTTCTCTGGAGCTGGGAGAACATTACTGTGGTGCCATATTGGTTCTGTCTTTTTTTGATGGAAAAAGAGACAGAGGTACTTCCTTAATTCTTTGCAATCCCTTTGTAAGATTGTTTCAGAATGTGATTGTAGCAATTAGTTTGCATTTTCCTATTACAAATTTGCTACCTTTTTCTTTTTTGTTCTTGTTCAACTTTAAGTGTAAATAAAATGATTGTTTTCCATTTCTTTTCATCCTTGAAATGCTTTATCTCCCAACAAATTCAACTCATTTAAAATTAATAAACAGTTATTGAACACTCTGTCTTTGTATTTGTACTGGCCACAAAAAGTAATCTATCATTATTCACGTCCTGGCTGTCCTCAGTAACAGCATCAGCCAGTTCCAGAAGGGTCTGATCCTGGCTGTGAGAGAGTGTGCAAGTGCCATGGGAGCATGGCAGGAGGGACTAGATTGACTTGGGGAAGTCACAGAAAACATCACAAAAACGGGGAGGACACGTGGTAGTTTCCATGTGGATGCAGGAGGAAGGAAGGGCATTTTAGGCAGAGGCAGCAGCATGTTGGAATGCACAGCTGTGTAAGGAGCAGCCATCAGCTTTGTGTGTGTCTGGCAGGGTGTGGACGAAATGCAAGCACTGAAAGGAAGGCAGGGTTTTGTCTGTGAAGGGCTTTGAATACTGCTTGCTTTGGCTATACATTTTCCTATAGATATGGCGAAGCCGGCAAAGCTGGCAGAACTCCCACCCTCAGGATTTGAATGTGAGGAGCAGAATTCAGGCACCGAGGCTTTCCTGTGGAGGACCAGGCAGAGGAGGCTGTCTACCTGGAGCCAGAAGACAGTGGCTAGCCAGCTAGGCAGGGGTTGATGAAGTTTTGATAGAAAGCGGGAGGTGTAGAGAAGAATTTAGAGGACTGTTGGGTGGACAGCTGAGGGACTGGCTGGAAGAGCAGGTTCTGGAAGGAGAACAGTATGACTTTGTTTTTGGATGTGTTGAGTTGTTGATGTCAGTAGCTTATGTGGAAAGAGATGAGGAGATTAGAAGTAAGGTAGGGCCTGGAAACATAGGCGGTAAGCCACTGGCACACATGAGATTGCCAAAGGAACGCACACAGTAAGAAGGAAATAGTGAAGATGTTCCGGGTTTGTTGAGGGAGATGAAATATAAGTACATGGGACGTGAACAGGTTCCTTCTTATATGGCCAAAATAACATCTGAAAAGATTGTCATTACCTTTTAATTAGCAGGGTTTGGGACATAGAGGGCCTGCCAGTGAAGGCCCGTTATTTGATACTTGGGTTATTGATGCCTACATTTCAGCTGTCTGCATTTCATTTTTCTGCACCTATACATTTGGTGGTAGGTAATATCTAAGCATACTTGTAAATGTAAAATTCCATGCCTCATATTTATTCCACATTAGGAAAAGAGCACACCAGGGATTTGGAATAAAAGAACTCCAAGATTCCCCTAAATTCTAGGAGTTTTTATTGAATTAAACCCTGAATATATATTAAATTAATACCTTTACAAGCCCCTTTCTTTAAATTAGGAAATGATGTGGCAAATTTGACTTAGGCATTTGGAAAACTTGGCTCTGGTTGTTTTGTGTTTATATATTAACATTAATCCAGAAACTCTTGGCTTTAATATGAGAAATGTCTTCCTCTGCCCTCTTATGAGTTTTAATGAATAAAACATAGTATCTCCCAAATTTTGTAGTATATGTACAAAGATACTATGCTATAAAGAATAGCCTATGTTTTCAACAATATATGATTTCCTACTATTTTACTACTATTGGGTGTGTGACAGTGATGCCATTGCAAATATTTTAAATTTAGAACAATTTGCACCCTGTAGATACATTATTGTGCAGTAGCCTTTTCCTTCTAAATGACAGCTAATGGACTTACCCTTTGAATATTATGCTTAGCATAATGTAGCAGAACTAAAAGTAATGATTGAAAGACTTAAGTTAGTATGTGTTATTTCCTAGAAGGCTTGAAATAATTTGGTCTTGTATGTTAACATTCAGAAATCTTAGTCATGCCTCAACATATTAAGCTGTTTATATATTTTAGCTGAGCTGATAATTTTTACTTTTGGACATATGTAAAAGCTATTTGAACAGTTACTTTCTCACATCACCTGAAGTTCTTATAAATGAATTTGAATAGTTTATTATTAATATAAAGAATAATTCTTTATATATATCTCTTTTTAATATTATAGAAAAATCCATATCTGGTAGCTTCATTTATTATTGGAAAAAGTATAATTGCAAAAATTTACTTGTCATACACCACAGCTCAGCAAAGTCACTTCTTATAAGTCTGTGGTCACAGTATGTTTTTTGCAGTTCAGCATCTGGCTCTGTGGGATACTGATGGCTTCTAGGAAGAAAAGTACCAGGGTGAGCAATTAAATGCAAAATGACAGCGTAAAGTATGATCATTGTGGTTACAAGAAAGACACATTTATGAATTTTGCAGATCACTGTCATTTTTCTACTCATATTTTATCTTGGTTTGTTAGCTTAGTTTTAGTACAATTTATTTTTTCTTTTAAAAAGTGAACAATGCTGTTTTAATTATCGTGATACTTATGTCTTTTTTGTTTGTCAGTTTTCAAGACTAATGATAACTCTTTTACCGTCTTCTGGCATGATATTTTCAACTTTATCTTAAAATTGAAGGATCAAAAAAATAGCATAGCAGTTGTAAGGGTAAAATTTCTTAAAATTATTAACATTTTATCATATGTGGCTTGAAATAAGATTTGCTGGTACTTAATTTCCTCATAACATCAGATAGTGTTTTGAAGTGGTTTTTATAATGTCAGTTCTCTGATTTGGTAGGGGGTAAAACAGTCTGACATATGGAGTGAAATTGGATGTGTAAAAAGTTGGTACACTTTCTTTGCTTTTGCTTGCAAAAATCGATTCTGCTTATAGTGGAACTGCTGGAAATTGCGGAGTGGGAGCCAGGTCGGACAGCCAAGTTTCCATGTAACCTTTACAGCACTCCTTGGCATTCTTGCCTGTCCTCCCAGCCTTATCTTACAAAACCTACATGTAAACCAGTTGTCTTTACCATTTGTCTTTCATGGCCAACTTTCTTATTTTCTTTTTACTTGTGCTTACAATGTCCCTGTTTCTCGGAATACTATTTTAATCCTCGTTTGGTTAAATCCAACCTGAACTTGAAGATGTGGTTCAAACTCTGACTATTCTGTAAGGGCATTCTAATTTCTCAAAAGGCAACGGTAACTTCTTTCTTGTACTCCCAAGTCATATTCTGTGGATCTCTTGTTGTTATTTTCAAAATGTGCTTTGAATATGGGACATTGCTTATTTTTCTTTAATCAATTCAACAATTCAATGCATGTTTACTGAAAGCCAACTGAATGCTGTGTGTTGTGCTAGGGTCTGGGATATTTTGGTGTAAAGGTATGTTTCTTCTGCTCACAAAGTCACACAGCCAATGAAAATTCTGATGTAATAAGAGCCATAGTGGCAGTGGTGTGTGGAAACCCAGTCCCATCTCAGGGTTCTCAGTATGGACGCTTGGGGAAGGTAGGAAAGCTGAGCCCTAACCGACTAGTATAGGACAGCCACAGAGCATGCCGGAAGTCCTTGTCACTAGCAGTGACTGAATAGATGGTTTGTTGAATTGACCTGAATCATTGAAGGTTACCCCAACTTTTTTTTTTTTTTAATTTTAATCATTTCCTATGAGCATTTTTGAAAAATTAACTTTGTAGTTTTCTCTTTTTGGAACCTCTACATAACATGATTTAATAATCTCTTAATGGCTCTGAGTTATCACTTTGTAGATATTACCATATTGGTCTCTGAAAAGTCATGTTATTAGCATGTTTTGACCTGGAGAAGGCTGTTTTTAAATACTTGAATGATCCCTGACTACTTTACTTTTTTAGTTATCTTGTCTGCTTGCTGTAGTTTTTCTCTGTTTTCCCACATCACTGCTATCGATGATCTTGTCTGTAGACCACTTGCTGTCTGTAGTTTGCTATCAATAGGAGCCAGTGGACCAGACTTATCAGTGTGTATCAATAAAGGGGAATAGCTAGTAAGGAATTAGACACTCTCCTTTAATCACAGCACTGAAATTCAAACATAGTCTTTTAAAATGTATTTTTTGCTCCTCTAAGTCCTTTTGGCAGGTGTTTTTTTTTATTTTTAGTTATATCTTGAGAGGTGATGTTGCTATATTTGTGAGTTTTTGATAGCTAAGGTGTTAATGTTTCTTTCTGTGATGATTCAGTTCACATTGTTTCAGTTGCTCTCGTGAGGTGATATAACCTGTTTTGTCTTGTGTGAATATTTTTAGGTGGTTTATGTTTTAACAGTTAATAGACAAGGCTTATTTTATCCATTTGTTCTTACATACTTTTCTCTAATTCTAGTATCACAGCAGGCATATTTTGGGTTGTGATTGACTTTGAATGAATGAAGGTACATCAGTTTTATTTAGTAATAGAAGCAGGTTCGTAAATGATGAGTTTAGGAATTCATACACCCTATGAATTAATCACTCCGTTTATTTGTCAGTGAACTCAGTGTCAGCCAGGCAACATTTAACTGAGTGCCTTATATCTGCTCAGTTTTGAATATTCACAGTAAAAATAACTATTAGGTCCTCCTCTCAAAGAATTAGAAATCTATTTTAAATAATAAGTGGTTTACTAATTTATGACATAAAGCAATGTATCAGTAAATTGTGTTCATAGTTTAGCCTACTTATTTTAACATATTAATTATAAGTATGTAAAATAGATTACATTTTAAAATTAGCATTGTTGTCTTCATTGTTATGATTGTTAATGCCTACTTAATGCTTTTGGTTAAGTGGCCATATACACATTCCAATTCAAATGTTCATAGGGAAGCTGCACTCTCAAATACTTTAAACAGGTATTAAATTAATTTGAGGGATAATTTTATTTTACATAGATATTGTAGGTTATTGAGTATAAGTTAGAGTTATCAGAATTGAAGCAACTAACTACTTCAAAAAGTTTATACTATGTTGATGAAGTATTTATTCGAGCTAGTATTTTTCTGCTTTCTTCTAAATCTTTCTTTTTGTTGATAATGCCATACAAATGAGAAACAAAAAAAATTACATTTTGGGAGCAAAATTAGACTTGTTTTGAGTAACAACTCAAAGTTACCCCAAAATGCTTATCCTTAATAGTATGTACGTTGTGTTCTATTTATAGTAAGAATTTCTTTTACAACTGTATTTCTAAAGATTGATGATCAGAAAGATGAATGCTAGTCCATGAATAAATTTAAACCTTAGCATTTAAGTTGTAAGGATAATATCGAAATTCATTATATCATTTTTATTGTAGCAATTAGATGAAACTTTACTTTTTGGGGGTGAAATAGTAAAGTCCATATGTATACCACATGTAATATATTTAGGCATATATATAGAGAGAAAGATATACTATTTGGTGTTATAAATATTATTCTCATCTTTATCTTTAAAAATAAAAATATATCTATACATACATGTATATGTGAGAGTTGTATGTGTTTATATGAATGTATGTATGTGCATATATGCGTATGTTTTAGCGTTTTCAAGTTGACCCTGGTGTTTCTAACCTAACAGGTTTTGCTTTAATTTTAGTTCTATAAAAATTATGTATAAAAATGCCAACAAAAGTCAAGTTATTTTATTTCATAGCACAATCATTTTTGACAAATCCTATTAAGGAAGAATCCGTTTTCTTCAGCATTGGTTTGGACAAAAAGATTGTTAAGTCAAGACTATACTCCTGAGTCAATTGGATAGTGATGCCTTTGTTTCTATTTAAGTCTTATAATGGCCTTATATTCTGTGATCCTATGGAGAGTACACAGACATGATATATTCAAGATGAATCAGACTATAAAATTTACTTATTTCCCACATGATAACTGTTGCTGCTTTTAGTAATAAAACTGAATTATGTATATAGATCTGAAAACAATCTGTGAGTTAAGAGGTCATTTTACTTGTATGCTCATAGTTAAACAATTTATGCGACCAGTTTTTATAGTATACTTGTTAAGGTTTATCCCCTCATATTTGATACAATTTTAAGGTTTAAAACAAACAATAAAAAACTCCCAAACTAGAGGATCTTTTAAAAAGTGTATCTTGTTCATAAGGGTTGAATATCCCTTATGAAATGCTTGGAACCAAAAGTGCTTTGGAGTTCAGGTTTTTTTTTTTTTTTTTAATTTTGTAATATTTGTATAATATACTATACTTACTGGTTCAGCATCCCTAATCTAAACATCTAAAATTTGAGATGCTTTAATGAGCATTTCCTTTAAGTGTCATGCTCATGATCAAAAAGTTTTGGATTTTAGAGCATTTTGGATTTAGGATTTTCGAATTAGGGATACTCAACCAGTATTTACAGATTTTCCTCACCTTTTAAAGTTTGTTACTTTCTTTTAGATAGATGGATAAGGCCTATTTACTTTTAAACCCTGATTTGTTCATTTATCCTATTTTTTTTTTCGACAACTTTATTGTAAAGTAGTTTATATATCATCCACTTAAAGTGTACACTTTGGTGAGTCTTGACATTCTTACACACCTCTGAAACCATTGACAGAATCAAGAGAAGGGAACATTTCTATGACCCAGAAAGATTCCTATGCCTCTTGTAGCCCTCTCCCTCCCGTCTGCCACAGGGAACCAGCAATTGCTTTTTGTCACTATAAATTCATTTGCTAAGTCGTGTGGTATGTACTCTTGAGTAAAAGTCTTTGTGTGGACATATGTTGTCATTTCTCTGGGGAGATGACCTTGGAGTGAAAAGCCTGGATTGTGTGATAACTCTACTTAACTTTTTAGGAAGTGGCCATTGAGATCATCTATAATTCCTCTCAACTGCGTTGCATAGTTTTTTTTTTTTTTTTTTTTTTGAGACAGAGTCTCGCTTTGTTGCCCAGGCTAGAGTGAGTGCCGTGGCATCAGCCTAGCTCACAGCAACCTCACACTCCTGGGCTCGAGCGATCCTTCTGCCTCAGCCTCCCGAGTAGCTGGGACTACAGGCATGCGCCACCATGCCCGGCTAATTTTTTTTTTAATATACATATCAGTTGGCCAATTAATTTCTTTCTATTTATAGTAGAGACGGGGTCTCGCTCTTGCTCAGGCTGGTTTTGAACTCCTGACCTTGAGCAATCCGCCCGCCTCGGCCTCCCAGAGAGCTAGGATTACAGGCGTGAGCCACCGCGCCCGGCCTGCGTTGCATAGTTTTTGTGTGCAGGTCTTTGAACTATTTTTTGTTAAATTTACTTTTGCATTCTTATAAATGGAATTATTTGCCATTAATACTTAAAAATGTAATTGATTTTTGTATATTAGCCTTGTATCCTGTGAATTTTATAAATTTATTCATTCTAGTAGTTGCTTTTTTAGATTTTCTATGTAAACAATCACATCTTCTCTGAGTGGAAATAGTTTTACTTGTGTTTATCTAATCTTTATACTTTCAATTTTTTGTCCCTCTTTTTTAATAATATATTTTTCTTAAAATCTATTTTGTCTATTATTAATGTATCCTCTCTAGCTGTCTTGTGGTTACCAATTACATAGAATATCTTTTTCAATTATTTAAATTTTCAATATATTTGTCTCTTTTAATGTGAAGTGAGTCTCTTTTAGCTAGCACATACTTTGATCTTTTCTTTTAATGCAGTCTGATAATATCTTCTTTTTAATTTTATTTATTACCAATTAATGAAATATAGCTGATTGGATTTATATTTTCTATTTTGTTCTTTATATCATGTGTTTTTCTGTATCTGTTCCTTTTTACTGCCTTACTTTGTGTTGGCATGAATTCTCTCAGTCTTTATTTGGGAATGTCTTACTTTTCATTATTGAAATGTAATATCCAGTTTTGCTGGACATAGAATTCTTGATTGATAGTTTTTCTTTCAGTACTTTGACCAAGTTACTTTTCTGACTTCTGTCCTCCATTGTTTTGAGAAATCAGCTGTTATTTATATTTTTTTCTCATTTATGTGGTGTGAAGTAAGCTGTTAATCATGTAGCTATTCCCTGTATGCGATAGATTTTTCTCTTTTTGCTTTCAGGATTGTCTCATTGTCTTCGCAGCTTGATGTTTGTTGAGCTTCTTGTATCTGTAAATTAATGTGTTTCATGAAATTGTGGGAGTTTTCAGCCATTATTTTAAAATATATTTCTTCCTATCGTTTTCTCTCTTTTCTCTCCTATTTGATTCTTACTGTACATTTGTTAGAATGCTTCCAATTTTTTCACAGATTTCTGAGGCTCTCCTTCATTTTTCTTAAAATTTTTCCCCCCTGCTTCACAATTTGGATTGGATAATTAATGTAGCTCTAACTTCAAGTTCACAAGATTTTCTTCCTTCTCACACCCACTGTTTGCCCGTGTAGTAGTTCTGTTACAGTAGCTTTTCGTCTCTACAGGTTCTGTTTGGTTTTTATTTCCGTATTCATATTCCCTATTTGTTGAGTCATTGTCATGATATTTTTATTTTAGTTTTGAACATTTAAGAGAATTCTTTGAACATCTTTACTGTAGCTGCTTGAAGAGTGTGCTACATTAACATCCGGGCCTACTCCAATTTTCTATTTTTTTTTTTCCCCCCTTTCTGAGTGATAATTTCTATTTTTATTTATTTGTTTACACATGTTATGACTTTTTTTTCTTTAAGATAACTTGCATGATATTGAAACAATGGAAGTTCTCTCCCCATAGCGTATAGCCTATCATGTTTCTGTTCAGTTTTTAATATTTATTTTTGAATTTTGTAGGTGCCTGCCCTGTGTGTGTATATTTAACAGTCAGACAGTGACTCTAGCAGAGTTTGTGCTCAAACACCGTGAGCCCATCAGGTTTCTGCCACCTGGCATTCTAGTGGTGTGTGCGTTAGGGCACTTGCTGAATATTGTGTTTTCAAGCCGACCTTACTTGGCTTTTACTTTCTCATGTGTTCTCTCTGGTTTCCTCTGCACTCCTACTTAGCCAGCCAGGAATGTGGTGAGCTGCTTTAGTTCTTTTATTGGTTTTTCGTTTTCATTGGGTCTCCGGGCTAAATGTCTTGTTTGTCTACCAGTTGCTCAGACAGGGCTAACACTTCTGTTTAGCTATGTTGTTAGATTTCCTTATTTGCTTTCTACTGACTTTAACCCCTTTAGCAGACGAAGATATGGGGTTATGCCCCCAGCCCCAAACCACTTCCTTTCTCCTTCACCTTGACACAGAACTCTAGTTTTTTGTGCCAGTCTTGTGTTGGTAAAACTAGTCTTGTCCCTTCCCAAGTTGAGGGGTAAATGGAGGAATGGGGGCATTCGAGGCTAGGACCCACTCTCCAACTCTCTTACTTGAAGCTGTAGTAGTTTTTCAAGATAAAATGCTTTTCAGTATGTTGCCTGTATTTGATTTCCAGAATCTTGAAATTGTTGCCTTTGACAGTTTATGCCGGTTTATACTTGTTTTCTGAGAAAATTTGTTTGCCTTCTGTCAAAACTGGATGTTCCTGAGTGAGTCACTCTTTTTTCTCTTCTCAAACTCTAAGTAGTTAACTATATGTTGGACCCTTTGCAATTTATTCTTCAGTTACCTGAGGTTCTTTTTACTTTTTTTTAGTCTAATAATTTCTCTTTTCTTCATATTGATTTCTATTGATCTGTCATCAAATTTACTGATTCTTTACTTTATCATCTCCATTTTACTATTAAAGTCCTTTAAATTTTGGTTATTTTATTTTTGTTTTTAAAATTCCCATTTGGCTTTAAAAAAAAATTATTTCTTTGCTGAGATTTTCTTTTATTCTTTCCAAGCATATTTCCTTTACTTATTAGGTATGGCTATAGTAATTACTCTAAAGTTCTTTTAAAATAATTCCGGCATGGTGGTCATTTTGTTTGCCATCTTTTTTTGTTTGTTTATTTGGAATTTGGTCACATTTTCCTGGCTCCTCCTATGTGGAGTAATTTGGGATTGCATCTTGTACATTATGAATTTCGTGTATGAAAGTTATGTATACTCTGGATTTTGTTATATTGTTTCAAAGACTTGTTAATGTTTTCATTTTAGCAGACAGTAAACGTGATTAGTATCAGTCTGCAGAAGTCAGTTGTTCATATCTCATTTCTGACACTTAAACTTTAATTGCAATCCGCTTTCATTCTTCCTTGTTCATACATGTTTTAGGTGTTCTGAGTCTATTCGTCTGTTCTCTGAATCGGGCTGCTTTGGCTCTCTGTTATGGCGTTTACTTCTTATTCTCTGTGGCTGTTCTTGCACTGGAGCAGTTACCCTCTGATTCAGGAGAACAGCTGGTTTTTCTATTGTGATTTTTAGCTTCTTTCCTGAGACCTTTCCTAAGTCAGTCGCAGTTTTGGATGTCTTCAAGGTAAAGCCACCACATAAAGGCAGGGAGGACCTGAGTGTGCTTGCATCAGGGTTTCACTTCCTTCATGGTTTGACTCTATTCCAAAACCTCTCGTTTTTGTTCAGTTTCCAGGATCCTTATGTGGTTCTTTTTTTTAATGTCTCTTCCAGACTTTATAGTTCTTATTTGTGGGAAGTTGGGTTTGTTGGAAGTTCATTACTCCATAGCAGAAGTGAAAAGCCTCTAATTTATTTTTTAAGATAGTTCTAAATATTATTCTTAAGGTATTATATGTTCATTGTGAGAAATTGGGAGGGGTTAATAAATTATAATGCATGTGAAAGACAATTACTCATAATCTATTTAACATTTTGATATGATTCTTTCAGTATTACACAACTGAATGTGGTATACATAACATTTGAATTTTTAAGTTTTATTTTTAATTAACACATAATAATTATATGCATTTAGGAGTTACAACGTGATGTTCTGATACATATATACTTTGGATAACAATCAAATCAGGTTAATTAGCAAATATCTCAGACGTTTATCATTTCTTTGTTGTGAGAACAGAATTATCCCTTCTAGCAATTAAAAAATATATTTTAAAATATATTAATATATAATATAATATATAAACATATAATATATTTTAAAATATACATTATTGCTAACTGTAACTTTGTACCCATTGACAGCTTCTCTGCACCCCCGCCCTCCCAGATCCTCCCAGCCTCTGGTAATTACTTTTCTGGTCTCTGCTTCTGAGATGAACTTTTTAAGATTTCACATATATACATAACATTTTAAAGTGTGCTTTTGCTTAAAATTATGTGAGAGGTGTTTTTCTATACCATTAAATATTCTTTGTAGATATTTTTATGGCAGTCAGTAAAACATTCCAAGTCTATGTTTATAATAATTTATATGACCATTTCTCAATGCTTTCCATGTTGGTTGTGTACAGTTCTTTATATATGCGCCTGTGGTGGACATCTTTGTGCATATATTATTATGCCCTTTTCATGTTATTTCCTGAGGCAGATTTGTACAAGTAGAATATTGGGTTTCAAAGTAAATGCTAACGTTTAAAGCTGTTCTTACATACAACTAGAATGCTTTTCAGAAAGTTTGATCAATTTCACGCTTGTGAGAGTGTGAATCTTCAACCTTCCAACCATTAATGTTAGGTTTTTTGGCTTTTTCTCATTTGATGTGTGGGAACTCTCATAATCTGTTTTTTATTAACTACTTTTGTCAAACATTTTTCTATGGGTTTTTTTTGTATGCTTACACTTTACCCGTTTAAGCTTTAAAACTATTTTAATGGTATATGAGACAGAACCTAATTTCATACTCCTAATATTTAGTAACTGTGAAAATGTTTCTTCAGTGTATCCTTTTTTAAATCTCATTGAGTATATTCTTGCTTGTTGCATCATGTCATCTGCCTGGCAATCCAAAGTTTGCTGAAACTCATGGAAAGTAACCAATACAATCTGTTTTTATTTATTTTGTCAATAGTTGGACTAGAATTGAAGCTTAAAGCTTAAAGTAGTTTAAGCTGCTTCTTATAATATTTTCAATTAGGACTTAGAAAGGTCATTTTTCATTGTTATAAAATAGGAAAAACTGCTTGCTATTCATTTTTATATTTTCTTATAAAGGTTCATATTTGAATAGGCAGTGTTATGCAATGGAAAAATATTTATAATATTTTAAGCAATATTTGTTAGTATTAGTTAAAATATGATTTGTTAATAATGTAGAATTGATGCTTCCTTTCTGTATGATGCACTTTCTTTTTGTGGGACAGCCCATCAGTGTCCTTTTTGGATATTGATTTTTCTTGACTTCTTCAGTGGTTGTGCAGTGTTTTTGATAATTTGCTTAGAGGTTAGGAAGGATGGCAGGGGACATTTTTACTTCCCAAGTCTGTGTCCAGCCAGTTTAGGGGGACGATGGTGAAATAATGGTAATACACTATGTGTTTTGTATTTTTAGAGCTGTTTTCTATCTAGTGACATGAATTGAGATCTCTTTATTCTCCTTTCCTGTTTAGTTCTCTCCTTCCACACAGCACCCACTGAAGGTTGGTTACATCTCATCCTCTTGGATCCACACTGTCTGCTACTGTGCTTTCTGCATCTAAGAATTATGGCTAAGAGTGTAGTTTAATTACAAGACACCATGATGGATCATCTCATTAAATGAGAGTGATTCCAGCTAATTCCTCACACATTATATTTACTACGTGGAGAATTGTATAGGACTGACCACCATGTCTGAATCATTAGAGCTAATAAGTTATGCCTCAGCCTGGGGATACTAAGGAGGGAAAGAATAACTTTACTTTTGACAATAAAGCTCAAAAGTAGAATGAAATATTAAGATGCATGAACAAAATTATATAGAAATATGAAGCAGGAATATATTGGGAAAAAACTTTGGGTTATGTGCATATTTATTAACCTTAATTTACACATTAGTATGCCTTGTTATGCTACCAATGACTTTTTTATCCCATCTTCTCAGGACATTGTCAATTATGTTGTAACCTACATGTGGAGTTAAAGCATGGCCCATAAATGATCTTAATTTGACTGGACATTGAATTATAAACCATAAGCTACTTCATTAGTACACATTAGTTTTCATCTTTATACGGAAATATTAAAATTTTAATTTTGCAGAAATCTAAAGATACTAGATTCATTGTACTCAATGTTGGAATATCCATGCCTTGGAGGAAATGTCCATTGTGGGTGTGTTTGGCATTTGCAGTATTTCAGTTCCTTCTGTTAGCGATGAGACGTTCTAGTCATTTTCTAAGGTCGCAGTCAATCTATGGAGAAACTTAGGGATTTTTACATTTTCTCCATATCTTAAAATGTGAACCTAGGATCATCTAATAAACTCATTCACTCAAACAGTTAAGATTAATTTACTCAGTTCAGCTCTGCAAGTGCTAATCTTCTGTTATGTTTCAAGTACTGAGCTGGGTGCTAAGAATATAAAGATAAATAAAATGTGGTTTTTGTCCTTCCTAATGGAAGGTAGAAGAACAACATTTAGGTCATTATGAAAAAGGAGATGGAGTCAGTGAAGACTTTTAGATAGGCTGTTAGAAGTGAGGTCAAGTTCATCCCTAAAACTGAGGAAAAGGCCACAGGAGGAGGTTGATGGAGGTAAGTCCTCTTTGCCCACCTCACCCTCATCCCGGCCCCCTGGGACAGGTGCTTTATCCTTATTCATAGCTTTTTGGATTTTTAGAAGCTTTTTAGATTTTTCTGTATTATCTGCACTAAGCGTTAAGTAGCACCATGTGGTCTCTGGGTAGCATTGTGCAGTCCAGTACATTGCTATGTTTGTAGTAGTACAAACGCATGTTCCGCGTAGGGGCAGTGGTGAAATCTCTGAGTAGCAGTATGTCAATTCAAGTCTGCTTTTGCCACCAACTGCTTAAACTTTCCATTTTCATTACTTTTCATATTTTAGAATTGTGGGTTGGGATCACGAACCTTCACAGAATATATGTTAGACGGGAGATAAGAGCAGAGATGTGGGCAGGTAGCAAGTCACCAAGTGGGGCAGCTAAGGAGCTTAGGATGTACCCTACTGGTGGTGGGGTCATTGAAACTCTGGCTGGTGACATGCAGAAAACAAAGTTTGAGGGTTTATGAGCAGATGAATAGAGTGACTCAGACAGGACTTTTTTGAAAAGATACTTAAAATATCTATGCTGTGTAGGCTGGATTTGGACAGGAAAACAATAGGTGGAGAAGCCAGTTAGGAGACTTTTGCTTCAGTGTGTTGGGGAGATAATGAAGGCTTGTATAGAGAGTATAGCAGTGGGAATAGACAATATGAACTTAAGAAACATTGGAAGGGACTATAGGATTTGACAGTTAATTTGATATCAGACATAAGAGATAAAGACAATGTCAAAGTTCAGAGTGAATAATGGGGAGAAATTTTAGAAAGTTGGGGTGATGACTTTAGGGTGCTAGGTTTGTTAGATTCGATGAAGAGCCATCTTCTGTGAGATGGACCATGAGCCATCTGATACCCCAGAGTTTTGAAGGCTGGTTGGTGGCAGAATGCCCGATAGAAAGATGGGGGCCTCACTGGGGACATAGTGGTTTGCATTTAGCCGGGGTGCTATCAGTAACCTGCTTTTTACTTCTTTTTCTCACCTTTAAAATTATCTACCTTTTGAGATTCCTTCTGGTGTTGACTTCCAGTGAGTTCAGTGTATAAATACGAGGTCAGGTGAGGCGAAGATGTCTGGGGGCTTCTCTGCAGATGGAGCACCGCATGGGTGTCTGTGGTCTGTGAGGGAGGCCCAAATCTGAGGGGCCTTGTGGTCCTGACCCCCCAGAAATGGCAGTCAGAGGCTGGGGAGTGCGCGCAGTTACTGGCCGGCAGCATGGTGTGCGGAAAGCAGTGCTTAGGGGGGGCGTCACACGGAGGGCATGGATGGAGGCAGAGGAGTGAAGAGGAGAAAGGCACAAAGTAAACATAGAACCGCTGAAGTGCCCCGGGAACTTTCAGGACTAAACGCTCGCCAGCAGCATTGAGTGGTGTGTATTTAAAACACGAGGGAAGGGGCTCCTCCTGCCTCTCCGTGGGCCTGTTCCTGGCTTCTAGTCACTGATATTGTCAGCAGGTGCTGCTCAGAAGGCAGCAGCACATCCGGTGTTTCCCAGCGTGGGTGCCCGGACAGGTTTTGCCATGAAGATCGAATCTAGTCCAAATTGCTGGTTCATTACGTACCTCCCAGTGTCTCATTTTCTTGGTCAGTGCCCATGTTTCCTTGCTGCTTCTACTAAAATGAGGGCAGGCGTTGTTGTGGAGGGACAGTCAGTGGAAAGAACAAACAGTAGTTTGGGTTTAATTATTTAGTATTAGTTACTGTTTATTGAGCACCTGTTGTGGACTTGGGGAGTGCCAGCTCTCAGCAGAGGTGGAGAGTTATCAGTGAACAATGAGAAGTTACCTAACAGTTTCTTACTCCCCATTGTAGTCAGCTTGATTTCTGTTATTGTTATTTTTCTTGTTTTTTTTAATTATTTCATATGTCCATTTCCCAACTAGAGGAATGGTCTGAATAGTATGGATTCTTGTGTACCAGATGCTCCAGACAAGAAAAATGAAATGTACTTTTTTTCTTGCATGTTCATTGGTTCATTCATTCATTTACTATACATTTATGAAATATTTTGGGGGAACACTTGACATATATAAAATATGCTATGTTCTATAGGCTAGAAAATATGTATTAACTAAATTTATTAATAAAATATCACTGTAGTGTACAAAAGCCATATACACAAAAGAATACTCTATTTTGGTAATCCTTCTGAATATATTTAAGTTTGGAGTATTTACTTGTTGTAGTCAAAATAAATATAAGGACAATGGAAAAATATTTTTCATATTATTTTGAGAAACATTTGCAAGAAACAATAAAACTGAAAAAAAATGATTATCATCCTTTAACAATTTTTGCTGGCAATATTGGAAGAGATAATTTAATAGTAAAATTTGGTAATGATGTATTATATATTCAATACTTTAAAATCCTGAACAGCCTCTTAAAAGGTGACACTTTCAGATAATTAAATGTAATCTCTTCCAATAGTATTGGAAAAGCAAGTTGTTGTGTAATGATCCAGTTTTCACTCGGCAAATGCCTATAGAACACTGTGTGCCAGGCGCTGTTCTTGGTCCCGAAGGACAGTGCCAATTAGATAATGTGCACTCTGTCTGCTCCTCAATGCTGTGAAAGGAAATTGTGCGTGGAAATTGATTTGGAATTTTCAATGTTTGGGAAGGTCTACATGTTACTTACAGTTTTTAATATTCTCATTAAGGTTTCTCACTTGTATTTTTTAATATTCTCTCCATAATGGCTTCGCTAGCTTGAATGTTTTTAAAAGCATAGATTGCTTAACATTACCAGCCAAGATTAAAATACAAGGAATGCCTCATCCTCTTTGAAAAATTAGTACCATGACAAATCATTTAACCCCTTCATAGTGATACTTGGACATTTCACTTTCCCCTTGACTGGAGAAAGGAAGCAATTGCTGCCTTGTGTTCTGTCATTACCCGAAGTAGCTACTGCCCTTCACAAACGCGAGTGTCTCTCTAAATCCACATCCACTTCATTTATGGTCTGGCTCACTGCTGCTTTTAGCTTTGCTGTCACTGGTAACTGTTTCTTGGCATTGCCCTTTAGTGGGATCTCGTTCAGCACTGATTACATGTGGTAGGTTTCACCATCACCCTGTACTATTCAGAGACCGTTGGCAATTTTGACCTTTGACTAAAATTATTCTTGGACTATCCATATAATCTTTTTTGCACTGTTTTCCAAATCGTCCTTTGGGATTACAGAAGGAATGATGTATTATGTCACAAGTTTTCCCAGTGTAGATACTATGGAAGGGAAAGTTTAAGTGGGCGCTTTGGTTAGTTGGTCATGAAGTAAAAGCCTAAGAAAGATATCAGTGTAGTCATCCCCCTGAAGAATAACTTTTGATCTTTGTTTAACAATATTTTAGGTTTGTTTTCCTCAATAACCCATGCATTAATATATTTATATTTTAAAGGAATTTTATTAAAATGTATTCATTACGGCCGGGCGCGGTGGCTCACGCCTGTAGTCCTAGCTCTCTGGGAGGCTGAGGCGGGCGGATTGCTAGAGTTCAGGAGTTCGAAACCAGCCTGAGCAAGAGCAAGACCCCGCCTCTACTATAAATAGAAAGAAATTAATTGGCCAACTAATATATATATAGAAAAAATTAGCTGGGCATGGTGGCACATGCCTGTAGTCCCAGCTACTTGGGAGGCTGAGGCAGGAGGATCGCTTGAGCCCAGGAGTTTGAGGTTGCTGTGAGCTAGGCTGACGCCACGGCACTCACTCTAGCCTGGGCAATAAAGTGAGACTCTGTCTAAAAAAAAAAAAAAAAAGTTATTCATTACTGTTCAGATATACATTTAAATCTTAGTTAGGAGATACACCATCTCCCATCCTCTCCCTTTTTTTTTACTACTTCTTTATAACGAGAGCAGAATATTTTTGATGAATGATATTCTAGAGAACCTATAGGTTCTCTTCTGTTTTGGGCATTGATTTAGCAATTCATGCAAAAATAATAGAAATTACAGATTTTGAGTCAGTAGAATTGTGTAGTGATTAAATTTGTCTAAAAGAGTGGGCTACTCTACAGAATCATAAGTTTCCTTTAACTTAGGAAGATGGTACCATTGTTAACATGTACTTCAGGGGAGTCATTCATGGGGTTGTACCAGTTGAATAAGATCCCATTTGATTATATGACCTGATCATTCTATAGGTTGGCTAGTCATGAATTTTTTGGGGGTGAGTTTATTGTATTTTACTAAAGTGAAGCAAAATGCTTCATCTGCTTCTCATAAATGAACAAAACAATTCTCTCCTTATTTCTTAAAGTGAAATTTCTAAGTCTGTTGAGGTTAAACCGACTTAATGAAATGCGAACACGTTTTCAATTACTAATTAGGAGGAGTAATGAAGTCAGAAAACTTTAATTTTGACATCCTGTATTTTGGGAAGATAAGTGTACTAAGCACTGCTAATTAGTTTTCAAGTTCTTTTTTATCCCTAATGTTTATACTGGGCAGCCTTTATTCCTAATGGTCAGAAGTTTATTGAACATACTTGTGTGAGATAACAGAGTCATGGACACAAGAGAATGTCACATTGCAGGGTGCAGGAGCATGGGGTGTGGGTAATGATAAACAGTTCCCATTCTTTGTCTCCATGATTCAGTAGGCTTGGGACGGGGTCTAAAATCATGCCTTCTTAACGAGCCCAGGCCATTTTGATCCTGGTGATCCAGAGATTACCAAGGTGTGGATAATATAAAACAGGGACTAGATTCTAGTGCAGGAAGAAATCTTCAAGATCACTTAATGAGAATATCTCATTTCACGGATACAGATGCTGGGTCTCACAGAGGGAAAGAGGCCAAATAACTTACACAAAGTAACTCAGGTGGTTAGTGCTGGAACTATGAGTTTTTCAATTATGTCAAAACATTTCACATGCTTCACTTGGGACTTTTATTTTTAGCTATATTTGAATGTAGACATGTATATTTGGGGCTTCAGTTAGATCTAAATAATGAAGCCATTTTCTGGACATCTTAGGAAAATGAATGGGGAACTTCAGAGTTTAAAAAATTCTCATTGTTGTTGAATTTACTCATGCAGATTGTCTTGTGTTTCCAAAGCAAAGCATATTTTGTCGTTTTTTTCTTTTCTCTTTAAGAACAGGGTCAGTGAAAGTATTCTTCTTTTTCACCTTTGGACTTGGTTCAGAGGTTTCCTGGTGTTATAGAGTAGATACGAAAATCCATCTTGAGGGTATCAAAAAAACTAGTACTTAAGAAAAATAGATTTTCATTATCAATAGATGTCTAACTTCCTCAAAGCCAAGGGACAGCCATCTATCTTCCTGTCTCACCAAAAGAGAGTGATTAAAGGTAGTGTCTGGATGCTATTTGTCCAATTAGAAAGCAAGATTTTTCTCAGACAAGCACCAGTTCAGTTTATCCATCCATGGATAATCAAGAACTGATACTAAAATGCACCATAATGCTCATAGAATTTCCTTTCATTAATTACTAACACCTTTATGTTGTTTTAGATGTGCTTATAAATGATTACATTTTCTCCCTCAAAGTCAATAACAAATAACTAAATCTACTCATCATAGTGTTCCCTTTTCTCTTTTATTTGAGACACATTTTTATTTTTTAAAAATATGAGTGTTTGCAGTCTGTTACATTTTGAAACCTGTTTAGTATTAAAAGTGGGTAATTTTAAAATCCAAGGAATAATTAAATAAGTTCAATTTTTAATCAATTTGATTTTTTATATTTTGATAATCCAAACATTGAAACAGGTTCCAAAGTTAAACAAGATTTACTATACTTTTATTTAAAAACAGGAGTTACACATAGGCTTATGATTTTATTCCACACTTCTCAGCTTCAAATAAAAAATATTTAATTGTTAAATTATCAATTAAAACTAGTTTTTTGTCTCTATGGCTTTTTTTTTTACAAGATATAATAAGCAAGATAATTTAAAGTCACCTAATGTTTTAAATTACTGCATCGGAAAGGTGCTTTATGCACTTCATTAGCTTATAGAAAAATTGAAATGCTGCAATAATTGTAAATCACAATATGTAATACATGCTTAAACCTCTTTCTGTACTAAGCACTCTTAACAAATTGAAACACTTTAGCAACATTAAATCATTCATTGAGTATATATTACCAGAAACGTAATATTATTCTTTAATTTTTATCTTTATAACATTTTTTTCTTTTGAAAGTAACCCAATCCAGTTTTTAAAAAATGTTACTGCCATTCCATTTTCTCTGTTTCTTATCATTAGTTGTAGAAAAATTATAGTCCAAAAAAATGTAGAACATCCAGGCTATTGTCTTTAGAGGTTTGTTATTTCTAGTCCAGAAGTATAAAGTCTGAGAGGTGTCTCTTCTCAGTGAGTACCGTGTAGTGATCCTCAGCATTTCCAGTATTTTGTGATATGTGAATGTCTTTTGTCATCCACAATCATGTTAATGCATGTGAGCCTGGACTATTGGAACTGAACTGTGCTGCTTTGCTGCAGGTCAGCTTTCATGGACAATTAGTGTCGTAACAGGACTTTGGTCACAAGTTGTCTGAAGTGTTTACCATAAAGACATCATCCTGTGGCCAAGCGGCAGTGCACCGTTGGCTTTGTCTCTTGTGAAGCATTTCGTGTTAGCCTTTCCTTTGAGACAAGTCAGGCAACTTCTCCTTTTTCCGTGCCTGGCATCGTTGTTTTGTGAGAAGCCTTAGGCCCTTCAAATTTACTGGTTATTTTTTTCTCTTTCTGCTCGTCTTGTTTGCTCTTGTCCCCTCTTGGTAACTGTCAAAGGCCCACATCGGTTTATTCTTCTGACAAGAATGAAAAGAACTATCTTCCTGCTGTTCGGCTCTGTGTCATTATTGACAAGTTGTACGTGTTTGACGCTCCATGAGGTGACTGGTTCCAGCAGTAAGCAGAAGTAAACCCATAAATCTTCAATGTCACTCTGCTCATTGCTACTTGATTGCTCTTTTTACTCTAAATATCACCATGGAAACAACCACTTCTAAACAGGGCTTCCCCCACCCTGAAAACTGCACAATTATGTAGCCACTTGCAAAGGTAGAGCACTGTACCTCAGTTAGCCCTCTGCTGTTGTCAGGGAATACCTTTGAAAACTTAGGTCATTTTAGTATATTTCAGTTTTGTCTTGTTAGTCTTTTGTCTTTTTGTTTTGGAAAGTTGTTTCTATTTATGGTTATAGATTTTTAAATAAAAAACAGAACATCTTTAGTATGATAGTTTTCTTCTCTGTAGGTACTTAATCTTTTTTAGATATTTTTAATTTAAAAAGATAATGTAATTCATTGCCTTTAAGGATAATATTTCCAGGCACTAGGAAATGAAGAAACCGAATGTTCTCATCTGGCACATGCATGTTGTTTTTTGTTTTTTGGGGGGATTCTAATTCCTTGGTTTTTTGTTTATTTGCTTCTTTTGACAAAATAAAAGTATGCACACATATCTATGTAAAAAATATGTATTAATTTACTTTTATAGTATGCCTTCTAAATAAGTTTTCTTTATTTGACATCAGTAATTCCTTATTAGGCAGCGATTTCAGTTTATAAGACTCTCAATTGTATAGATTCAAGGAAAAGTGACTTTAGGTGTCTCAGGTTGACATGTACAAACAAAGTTGACATTTAGTTTCACTGTTTGAGTTCAGGAATCTCAGTGAGATTACTCATCTCAATATTATTAGTTTATTTATTTTTTTTTTGATAACTTCTAAGATACCATAAATTCCTTCCTAGCATATGAATGATCTCTTTTTTTTCTCTTTGTTATAAATTTATGGATTATATTTCTTAGTTGCCAAATATTTAATATTTTTAAAAGTGAGGATTGAATATATTGTTCTTCACATATTGGCTAGGTATAGTGTTAGAACATTGGTTGATGTGAAATTAAAATTTTTTTTAGTAACTAGTAACTGGAAAGATATTTTCCTTTAGTCCTTTTTATAAATTTTTTAAACAACCATATTGAATGAAAATACTGTAGTTTTAAAAAATCTGGTTTTCTTGTTATGCAACAACCTTTAGTTTAAGTTGGTATTTCTTTTTGATGCCCACATTTTAGAATCTAAGGGTTTATGTAGTATGATGTGTTGATAATATTCTATGAGACCTTTTATATTTTATTTGGCAAGTGGGTCTCAGTTTAGTAAATATAGTAGCCTTAAATGGATATGTGCTAAAGAAGGAGATAATTCATTTCAGTTGTGAGAACTGTAAGCCATGATAAATGATTTTCCTTTACAAAATTCCCCATCTCTGAGACAGTATTAGTTTTTACTTTAATTACTGGCTGCCGTAATGTTTCCTATCCATAACTGTCTACGGAATAGACTGTTTCCGAGCAGAGGGTATGGCCTGTTTACTCAACCGTTGAGAAGAGTGCTCAAGTTCTACCAAGTCTGAACTGCCGCACAGGAGAGTGTCCTTCATTTAAATATTTAAATATTAATGTTTAATTGTATAGGCAGAAAACTTCAATGTCATTTTAAGGATATGCAACTTTGCCAGAGAGTCTTTGTCCATTATCAACTTTGGAGCCTTGTCTTGAATCTTAAGGTTCTTTTGAGGGATACAACCTTGTGGACATATTGGAAAGTTTCAGTGTATTCATCTTTTTATTTTCTCTTTTTTTCCTCACATTTTGAAAACAAGAATAGAAAAGCTGTTGTCAAGGGTGCCTCTCTCAAAAATGGCTTAGTTGACATTAGCTGAAAATGAGCACAACGACACTAACTACTAATTGATTACAGTAATTACGCAGTCTTTGGCTAGTTTGTATTGGCAAACTCTATGTACTCCTGGAATGAATGTGAACTTGCAGAATGCAAGGAAAAGGTCACTCTCATTTGCATGATAGGCTTCATTAGAATATGCTAAGGACGAGACCTAGTGTTTTATGACTTCAGGTGATGAATAGCTACCATATTACTCTGCTAGATGAAAGCATGTTTCATACACCTTAATTTACATGCTTTTTAAAAAAAAATTCTAAGAAACTCTTTTAGATTACAGCAATTGAGATCTTACTGTATTTTGAACTGAATTATTTTGTGTGTTTTTGAAATAGCAAAATCTTTTAGGTAGAATTATTTTGAAGGATTATTTCTAAAGGCAAGATTAGAATAATTATAAAGCACTTTCTACATTAGATTTTCTAGGGTTATAACTTTTGTCAGTAATAGAAAATGTTTTTTTGTGTGTGTGTGGTTGTTTGAATAAAATATAGGTTAACTCACTGGAGCTTTAATTTTAGATTTTAGCTTAGAATCTTTAGTATGCTGTAGACTTATTACCTAGTGGGCTTTATTGAATCCTAGGATACATTGATTTTCACTTTAAAATAATGCAATTTCATCACTTCATTAATTTTTTCCCTTACCATTTATGCTTAATTAGTACTATTTCTGTACAGAGATTTTTTTTTAAACATATAATGTGTAGGTACAGCTGTTACGTAGTGCCTATTTTTGCTGAAAACCTGCACACACAGGATGCCTTTGTTAGTTGTCTTTATGGGCATTTGTTCAGTGCACAAGTTGTCCAGGTTATGTAAAAATAAAAATAAGAACAATTTTCTGCAACCTATCTAAATACATATTTTTAAATCAAGAATTATGTTTCCCATTAAACAAACGTTCTCATTTATGGTCTCTGATCATGTAGTGATGGCTCCTATTAGCTGTCATTATCCTTATACTCTCATTATGAGAGAAAAATAGTCTTGGCTTCTAAAAGTATCTTTATGAGAAGCATCAGCCCCTAATTAGTGGTGACTATAATCTGTTGGAACACAGGGTTAACACTTCCTAGATATGTTGCCATTATAAAGTTTCTTCATCTTTGAGAAGCCATTCCTGCTAGTAAAACTATGTAGAGAATGAAAAAGTACACAGTTTTTTTTCTTTTATCAAATGTGGTTTTGTAATACAATTGTACAATAAGCTTGCACAAGCTTTTTAAAATATCATTGCTGCCACTGAATAGGTCTATAATTTATTTAATCAGGAATGTGGAGGCATTTTTGATTTATTTGTTTTTAGAGAAGTTTTGTTAAGGGAGATAATGAGCAGAGCTGGTGTTAATCATTTACTATGCAACTCTACAGAATGAAAATTCTGCATATCTTTAGCACTGTTGGGGAAAATAAATTCACTCAATACTAATGGTTTAGCTGTGTAATTTTTAAAAATACTATCTTACACTGAAGAAATATAAGACACCCCTGTGTTTTGCTAAAAGCTAAACTAATCAATACATAATTATACATTCATTTGTACATATGTATTAAGTAATTATGATTATTTGTTATCTGTGAAGATGACAGATTAATTTATTGTTGGTCAGTGCCATAGGTGACTAATACCTTTAGGTCTATATTTTCCACAAAGAACCACAGGTGTGTGTGCATGCGTATGCATGTGGATACACAGACATACACATAAATATAAACCTTTAGGTATGTATTTTCAAAGAATCACAGACAATTTTTGTAGTATATTATAATCTTGTAGTAGTAGTGATTTTTTAAATTCTTAGGGATATGGTACATATTTCACATTTAAAAAAAATCCCAGTTAAATTAATTATAGGCATTTATAATAATTATTCATGATAATCTTTTGCTATATTGTTATATTTAAAAATACAGTGGCAGCTTTCTAAAACTTAAAGACAAATTTATTTCAAAATCTCTGAATGTGCTTTATATTGAATTTCATGACAATTTGTTGGATTGCCTTAAAAGTCCATTGAGTTTTTGAAGGTGTTATAGTATAATACGAAACCAAAACTTGAGGATGAATTAAAAACCAGATACTGTACAGTAGTAACCATAGGGCTGTCTTTTTTTATGTTCATGGTTTAATTAAAAAGGAGAATGTAGGCATTCCCAGTTGCTTCTCTATATACAAGTAGAATAATACAGAATTCATCCTGTCTGCATGAACACTCGAAAATGAATACTGGAATTTCTGAATCCATTTTTAGGTGTGTCATAGAAACTGTAAATTTGCTTAAGGTGATTTGAAAAGATACATGAACTTATCTAAAGTAAAGAAAATATGTGAACTTCTTTATTGTGAAAAGTGTATTCTTTAAAATATTTGGTATCTTGAACTACTTAATTTTTAGTCAAGTTGTAATGTAAAAGTCTACAACTAATTGTATGGTACTTTTTCACAATAGAATATTAATAACTTAAATTTTGATATGCCTATTCTTTGTAATTTTGGTATATGGCATATGTTTCATTGTACTTATTTAAATTTACTGCAGACCAAATCATAATTATTCATTATGTTGATTTATAGAAGTGGTCTTTAACATGATATTTTGCCCTGGCTGTGGTGTTGTAAAGACTTTTGCTGCATTTCAATGAGATTAATAGAAAGGCAACTTATTCACTTTTCAGTGGGAAACATTTTTATATCTCAGCATTAGGAGCTGCTTGCTTCACTTTTTTTTAGTGCTAATAAATTTTGTTTTTTTGCCAACACATGTATGATTTTCCTGATTAATATTTCCTATTGCTAAAGAGTTTGTCTCCCTAAGCTGTGGTATACATCTGCTTACTAGTTTGGACATTAGAATTTACGGCTATCGAGAAGGGAATGCTCTGAACTCAGAGGTGGGAGTGAGAAAGGGAGGAGGCAGGAGGGATGCCTGGCTTTCCTCTGGTGACCGTAGGTCCAGCGGCTGGATAGAGTGCACCGAGGGTGTGCTTCTCTTGTCAGTATCTAAAACACTGGTGATCATTGAAACGGGCATTTTCCTTTTAGAATGCGTTCTGACATTTGGAATCTGCCTTTAAAAAAAAAGTCCATCTCTAGCTAAACTTGGAGGGAGAACATATTTTTCAACAACTTTTTTCAAAGCTGGGCTCATATTTTTGGAAGGAGAACATAATTGTAAGCAAATTCACTGAACTTCATTCCAAACATACGCTCTGGTTGTGATCAATTAGTTGTAAACACCACTGGATTCAGACCAGCCCCAAAAATACACTCTGAAGGAGGACTTAAAGTAATTACAAAGCTTTATAAAGTGGTCCAACCTGTTTAGGTTTTTGGGATTAAAAAAATACATGCTCATTTAAAAAATAAAAAAAATGAAAAAATATGGAATGTGAAGGCTTGAAAAAAACAAACTTTTATGATATTCGGAGCATTGACTTAGAGGAAATTGTGTACACATATAAAAATATATGTCCCAAACCTCAATCAGAATTTTTTTATTATTATTTTTTACCTTATTATTATGCCTTTTATAGAGGTTCAGTTTAGAATTTGCCAAGCCAGTATTCTGGGTAAAACATGAAATATGCTATATTAATTTCCTGTGGCTGCTGTATCAAATTATCACATAAGTGGTGGCTTAAAACAACAGAATTTGACTTTCTAACTGTTTTGGAAGCCAGAAGTGGGAAGTCAGCATACTGGGCTGAAATCAAGAGGTCAGCAGGTCCGCACTCCCTACAGAGGTTCTGGGGGAACCTATTCCTTGCCTCTTCCAGTTTCTGGTGGCTGCCTGAGCTCCTTAGTTTGTGGCCTCATCGCTGCTTTCCTCTCTGCCTTCTCCTCTTCTGTCTGTATTGAATGTCCCTCTGCCTCTGCTAAGGACACTTGTGATTGCACTTAGGTTAGGGCTCACTCAGATAATTCAGGGAAATCGTCCCATCTGTAGATCCTTAACCTAATAACGTCTGCAAAGACTTCTTTTCCATTATAAGATAACATTTACAGGTTCTAGGGATTAGAACCTAGTATCTTTGGGGTTCACCATTCAGCCCACTACATATGCATGCATATATTTACGTTAGGTTTTTGTCTCCCAACCATATCTTTCTTGCAGGTTCAGTCCCAAAGAACTGGGGCGGGGGGTGGGGTGGGGTGGGGGACAACACGGCTGGGGAGCATGTGATTGCATCAAGGGAAACTTCCTTGGTGCCTGGATCTAACTGCAGGGTTGGAGTTAAGGGGCAAGGAGTGGGGATTTTATGGAGAGGGGCTTTAGACCATCCCTGGGTTTAGAGAAATTGATTCAGGTGTCTTCCCTTGTATTGATACCTTGTCACTTCTAGTCCCTGATGCTTTACCAACAGACTGACCATTAGATTTCCCTGCTGGGAGGTGAGTAGTTACTAGAGTGGGGTCTACAGGAACCTGTTCCCAGCACTGTCCCAACACTGAGGTAATAACCAAATGATGTCTCTTTTGGCCTCTCCTGTGCTGTCCCCAATGTAATTATTCCTGGGACTTCCAAATCAGCGGAGTACCAATTATCACTGTCACTCACTTTGCCATGGGAAATGTGGCTGAGAACTGATCTTTAGTCCCATGCAGTAGCTGAAAGGTAGCTGTATCACAGGAAGTTTGTGAGCCTCACTGGTCAAGTGATGTAAAAAGAGTGACTATGACATATGAGATGGCTTATGGAAGTCTGTCAATGGATTATGTGTAAAATTAAGGCAGTAAACCAATCGAGAAAGATATAGTAGGATAAATCATGAATACTTTTCCAGAGTTAGGTTGGGAAAACTTTTTACACAAACACACATACACGTATAGTTATGTGCACTTAGGTTTACACTTCTATATAAATGTGTGTATGATGTATTTGTCATGTGTTATATTTGTAAATGTATATATGTGAATATACATACATACACAAATAATTTGAATAGTTTTATATTTATTTCTAAATTGTAGGTAAAACAGCTGTTGAATCTCACGTGGACTAGAATGTAATGAAAGACAGGTAGAATCTTAAATGATTACCTCTCTTTAAAAGAGTGATGAAAGGATAATAATCTATATTAAATCTACAGCCAGGTTAGCCAAAAAGCAACAATTTTAAAAACACTTACAGGACAGTGTAATGTAGTATAAATAATAGAATCTGTATCTGATTCTCATTCTATAGATATATATTTTTTCCATGTCGGATCTGTACAGTTCAAACAATAGTAAATTTCTTCGGTTGTCAAATATACATAGCTAAAGCTTTATAACAATAAAGGATACTCGCTGGCATGAAAGCCCCTCTAATATCAATGACAGAAGAGAATCACTGTTTAAGAGGCTGCACGTCTCAGCGTGGGTGTGATCTGGAATCTGTCATTCTCTGTGAGTAAACTGCCCAGCTGGATTTTACGATTATGTGCTACTATGGGATTGGAAGTGAAAACCTGGAAGGAGGTAAAGTTTACAAAGGAAAAGTAGTGTAGTTCTTGCCTGGAATTCTGCACCAGGGGAAAAATGAAATAGCAATAAAGAAATCTTGAAGTGCTTTTGAATGGTGAATTACACTGTGGAAGAGTTCTTCATGTATCAACATCTTATTAGCTCTTTAGCCAAGATAATCAGAGCTTATCTTTACCATTTCTACTCTCTATAGTTTTAGCAGAGTAAGAAGGTGAAAGACTTAAAGTAGTTAAAGAGAAATGAAAATAGTTTCAGAGGACATGCTTTTGATGAAGGAACTGTTGCATATGGGAATTCTGTCTTTCCCTCTTACTTTAATATTTAAGAGGGCATACTTTTCAAGTGTAAACGGAAAATACCTTTTGGAAATTAGCAGTCTGAAATCACTATGCGAAATACTTACCTTTCTTAAATATGGTGAAAAATAATTTAGAGAAAGATGAGGCCAGTATCTTAATAAGGTTGAGACACATGAGATTGCTGACTTTGCCTTTTTTTCTATACAAACTACAATTTTATTTCATTCAAACTAATATTTTTCAGATAGTCTGAATCATGCTTTGTTCTAACTATTCTGAATATTTGTTGATTTAGTACTCAATTCTACCCTTCAGGGTTTTTTTTTTTAAAGTAAAATCATAACTCAGTAATGATTTTTCTTTGTTTTTATACTGGATTATATTATTTTAGGAAGAGTGATAGGAAATATTTTAGACATTTGTTCTTTTGTATTTGCTTACTCGTGGAATATAGCTACAGTAGCTCACAGTACCCATGGGCTCCAATTTTTCTACTGATACACCGCAAAGCGCAGAGAAACTTCATTCCTCTTGTCCATGCCTCTTGTCAGGTTAGTCTCTGCTTGTTTAATGTTTTGGTTCTTCTTTAGTAATAAGATAATATGATGATAATGTCTGACTTCCAGATAGTTATTGGAGATTCTCTGGGAAATTTTAAATTACTAAGTTAGATAAAGGACCATTATATCTGAAGCATATAATATTCCTTTTTAGGGTTGGTGGTGATGAAATCCTAATGAGTTGTCATGTTTTAAGATCTGTAAACCTCCCTAATTGGTATTCATACAGGTATTTTTAATGAAGGTAACCTCTAGTAATCTAAAATGTTGTGAAAGAAATTTTACTAAATCACTTCTGCCTTAATCTGGAACATTTTGTTTTCTTAGATGTTTATATATTGTGTCTATATAAAAGAATAGGTATATTATGGTTTATTATATGCTTCCTCATATAACACACATGTTTTTTGATATTTTAATATTTTTGAGATTGTGATCTGTTTTCTAATTAATTACTACATTAATTTGGTTGGTTTTTTTTTTAACCGTATCAAGCTTAGTAAATCAATTGTGTATCTCAAAGTCATTGGCCTCTCAGAATCGAGTTAATATTTAATGCTGTCTGTTAAATTATTATAATGTACTACAGAAGACATTTACTGTAGTCTTGGGGACCTTTGGCTGATTCCTAATTTGGCTCTCAAGTTATTTCTTATTGTGGAGGTTAGTGTTTAACTCTGGCTGGAAACATTAATTTTCATGACCTTTAGGCAATAAATTAACACGGAAAATTTATTAATGAACTTATTCCATCAAAGATTTTATCTGTCATCTGCTTAGTGAAATGATACCCCAGTTGTTACTTTTGGACTTCACTTATTAAGCTGGGAGCTTCCACAGGGTTTGGGGACTTTATTCATTTCAATATTTCCAGTGCTGGCATCGTCAAGTGGCACATAATTGAGTGAGGGTGTGAATGTGGATTGGTGGATGGCTCATGACCTTGACCTGGTCCATGGCCCCGGATCAGCTTTTCCTTGTGATAGTCTGGAATTTCTATAGCCTCAGATGGATCCATGCTTCCATAGTCGATACAGTGAGTTTTTCTAGCTAATTTGGATACTTTTTTTTTTTTTTTTCAATTTTAGCAGCATGAGAATGTTGGCAGGGATATCAAGATTAATTTACTTGCCTGTGTTTATTATATTTTCCAGATTATTAAAACATTCATTATAGAATATTTGGAAATTAAAGAAAAGCATACATAAAAATTCTAGCATAATCTTACTTTCTTGTAATAATGATAGTGAACTTTTAATTCTATATAAGTGTATATATAAAAAATTTATTTTCTTTAAATTTATAAATGGCATGAAATAGAAAATAAGTTATTTTTTCCAAATTACTCTAAAATGTTTTTCTTTAGTTCTCTTTAACTGAATCATGGCACATTGATATGTTTTTATTGAAGATTTCTAATTTGCGTTTCAGTCTTTTATCTGCATAACGGGTTTAAATTAAGGTTCTTCTAACTACATCAGTCTCTCATCAGAATATATGTTTATATTTGACACAATTTTTCTTTCACTAAAACTAGATATATTTATTTATAAATGCAAAAAATATCAATGCATATTTCTTACTACCTAGCCCAAAGAAAAGTAACTATAATATCTCTTTCATAGAAGTCTAGCAGTTAAGAGTTCTTACAATTATTTTTAGAGGCATGGAAGTATAACTAAGTGGATTTATATAAGTGTGTCTTTTCCTAATTTAAGAATATATATCAAAATTAATGTCTTTTTTATTTCTGATTGGTTGGAAAATATTGATTTTCTTACCACAGAGTACCAAATATATAATAAGAGTTAATTTTATTGTTTTGACAGAATTCTAGTTTTTCTCTATATCCAATTCTTTTAATCTAAAAGTTAAAATAAAAGTTAAATGTCCTGAATGACCACAGTTGTAACGGCTAACTAGGTAGTTGTAATAACTAGTTAGGTGTTGGAACGTACAACAGCTAAGACTATTATGCTCACAAATGCCATCATGTAATTGCTTTATTATTACTATTAATACTACTATATAAAGATTATGGTTTGGACAATTTAAATGTTGACTTTTCCTCTTTAAAAGCAGATATTGGAGTTGTAAAAAATAATGGGCAGGATTTTTTTGTGTTAATGAAATACTTTATAAATTTTGGATTTTGGACTCAAGTAGAGTTTTGGGGAAAAGTATAGTATGTAGAATTTGTTCTTATTGCTTCTGCTGTTGAAGGTTTTAATATAATTACTGTCTGAATTGCCACTAAACTCCTTTTACCCAGTTCCCTTGAAAAACATCAGCTGCTTCTTCCCGCTGGTCCTTGGTCATCTTCCTCTGTATGTTATGTTGGAATGTGATTTATGGACACAGAGCGGAGAAGTGGTAAAGTTCAGTTCTGCCAAACAGAGAGAACACTGGTTGTGGTTGGACCACCCAGTATGGATGGAATTGTAATAGTCTCTTCTCACTGCATGTTCAATTCTGTCTTCAGAATGGGAAGAAGTCATCACTTCTAAAAGTATCAAATGGATTTTTAGATAAGATTATTGAGTAAAATTTCAAATAAGCCTGAGTAGTTACAGAAATGTTACCTATTATATAGGAATATAATTTTTGTAGAAGGGAAACATTTACTCTTCTTGTTACTAGTCTTATGATAGGGAGGAAACAAGTATGTTGGAAAGGACCAACATACTTGGCAGTCAATAGATTTTTTTTTAATTCTTTCATTGTTTTTTTTTTTTTTTTTTTTTTTTTTTGAGACAGAGTCTCACCTGTTGCCTAGGCTAGAGTGAGTGCCATGGCGTCAGCCTAGCTCACAGCAACCTCAATCTCCTGGCTCAAGCAATTCTTCTGCCTCAGCCTCCCAAGTAGCTGGGACTACAGGCATGCGCCACCATGCCCAGCTAATTTATATATATATATATATATATATATATATATATATATATATATATATATATTAGTTAGCCAATTAATTTCTTTCTATTTATAGTAGAGACCGGGTCTCGCTCTTGCTCAGGCTGGTTTCGAACTCCTGACCTCGAGTAATCCGCCCGCCTCGGCCTCCCAGAGAGCTAGGATTACAGGCGTGAGCCACCACGCCCGGCCGACAGTCAATAGATTTAACATATAAATTTTTGCTTCAAAATAAACTATATAAAAAATCGGGGAGTTGTTTCCAGTAGTCACAAAAACTTTGAAATAACCTAAGTGTCCATTGACTGCCACATACCATTTTTGAAGAGCTCAAAAATAAACCAAACTAACAATATATTATTTACGGATCCGTACATGGTAAAGGTATACAATAAAGTCAGGGGAAAACGGTAGCATTGAGCATTTGGCTGTTTGTCAGAGAGTCAGCAGTGAGATGAGAGGGGGAGTCACACAGAGAGCTTCCCAGTGTACTCTGTCTCCCCCGACATTGCATCTGCTCTCAGGTTGGTATCGAGTATCATGTCATGAAGACATTCTTAAGATCAGATTAAAAAGTAACTTAATAATTGGTTACTTTATGGAGAGTCATAAATGCACATCTATGAGGTGAATTAAAAAAAGTTCCCAGCATTGTGTGAATAACCATGTCTTTTTAGCTATTTAAGAGTTATTTTAGTAGAGTTACGTAAATAAGTGTTACGGATAGTAAGCCATTATGTGGACGTTTGTTTCATTTGGATGAAAAGGGCTGAAAATTGCTAATTCCTTCATAGGGCAATAAAAAATTATCCTCAATCTCACAGGATAATTGTGAAGATGAGATATAATAAATGATTTAGAAACAACTGTAAAATATAAATGCTGTTAAAACATAAAGGTTCAATTTTTGTTCTTTCCTATTCTTATATTCTTTCCAAAACATGGCCGTTTGATATCGAGGGGCCACAGCGTTTCTGCTTTGCTTGAAACTGTCTTCTCGCCTTTGCCTATGTGCTTGATTTTAGTAATTGAACTCATATATTTGTTTTATGTTAGTTACTTTAACATCCTTTCTCCATCAAGCCCTTTGGGAAAACACAACAAAACACTGCAGGTGGTAAGGATATAAGAGGAATATCAATATACATAAATAAGCATTCATCGTAGATGAGAGTCCAGTTTTGCCTAATTTAGGAAACTGGTCTCATGGTTATTCATCACTTTGGCTGTCTGCTGCAGTGTCTGACTACATGTCTGCTGAGAAGCCTGCCTTACTTACATAAGGTGTCTGTACTCTTTTGCTAACTCTATCCATATCAGTATGTAAACAGCCTGGGATTTCTGGCGTGTCTCTCCTTTATCAGGTGGTACATCACTCTAACTGAAATACAGTCACATGTCGCTTAGGCTAACATCTAAGCCTAATTGACAGCGACATTTGCTGAGAAATGTGTCATTAGGCGATTTCATTGTGCAACCATTGTAGAGTGTACATACACAATCCTATTGATCTCAGGCAACAGACCTATACAGCGTGATACTGTAGTGAATACTCTAGGTAATTATAATGCAATGGCAAATATTCCTGAATCTAAACATATGTAGTCATAGAACAGGTGCAGTAAAAATAAGGAATAAAAGATAAAAAATAGTACACTTGTGTAGCACTTACCGTGAATGGGGCTTGCAGGATTGGAAACTTTAGGTGAGTCAGTGAGTGGTGAGTGACTGTGAAGGCCTAGGACATTTCTGTACACTACTGCAGACTTTATAAGCCCTGTGTGTATATTTAGGCTATACTAAATACATAAAACTTTTTTCTTTCTTCAATAATAAATTAACCTTAGCGTAAGGTACATTTTTTACATTATAAAACTTTTTAATTTTTTAAAAAGTTTTAACTCTTTTATGATAAACTTAGCTTAAAACATAGACATTGTATAGACAAAAATTTTTCCTTATATCTGTATTCTTATAAGAATATTCTTGTAGTTTCAAATTATTTATTTATTTTTACTTCTTAAACTTTTTTTTCTGTTAAAAACTAAGACACAAAGATGTTAGCCTAGGCCTATACAACGTCAGGATCGTTAATATCACTTTCTTCCCCCTCCATATCTCGTCCCACTGGAATGTGCTCAGGGGCTGTAACATACATGGAACCATCAGCACTTAGTATAGCAGTGCCTTCTTCTGGAATGCCACCTGAAGGACCTGCCTGGGCTGTTTATAGTTAACTTTTTTGTTGCAAATAGAAGGAGTACATTCTAAAATAATGGCAAGTGTAATATAGTAAATAAACCAGCAACATAGTCATTTATTATCATTATTAAGTATTATGTACTGTTCATAATTATATATGGTAGACTTTTAAACGTTTGGTAGCACAGTAGTAAGAAATCACCATTAACGTGTCACTAACAGATTGCACTACAATGTTAGGGTGGCTATGAGGTCACCAGGTGCAATAGGGATTTTTCACCTCTCTTACACTCTCGTGACACCACTGTCATATATGTGGTTCATTGTTGACTGAAATGTTGTTATGTGGCACATGACCGTATATAACTTTTTTGTTTGGTTTGTTTTTATGTTCACATCTATTTCTTAGTCTTTTCATTCATTTTATTTATATGTGGATAGATAGGTAGATAGTTATTCCCTTCCTTTTTCTTTTCGTTTCTTGTGGCACAGGAGGACATATCATTAACAAGTAACTATTCACCTACTTTAAAAGAAAACAGCACCATGATTCCACTAAAGGTACTTTGCTTCCAGTCATTTAGTGTAGAGAATTGAAGAGTATTCATAATGCAGAATGAATTCGTTATGATTTATAGAATATTTGCCTGAGAAAAGGAGAATGTGTGAAATGTGCTAACTTATTTCCTTATATTGACTTGACTCAGTTGCTAGGGGGTTAACTGTCATTAAATACAACCAGTAAGGTTTTCCCTGGAGATTTTTAAAAGTTAGCTTCCACAAACTATAAGTTTGACATGTTATTAAATTGCTAAAGAAAAATATCTAAGCTTAACAGAAATTCAAACAACTGATTCCATCTTCCATACATGGTGTGTGTGAGAGTGTGTGTGTGTGTGTGTGTGTGTGTGGTATTCATCATTAGTTTAGTTCTAAGTATAATTAAAGTAAAAATACACACAGAGTGTCTCTACTTAGGTTAATTCTTTAATTATTATTTTAGAAAATTACCTGGTTGAATTAATAATGATATGATATAGAATTCATTTTTTGTCAATTTGTCAATTGAAGACAGAGTTAGTAATTGTTTTTAAATTTTATTTATTCATGGTGGTTAATCAAAAATATCTCTAAGAAAGTTTTATACGTAAAAATAGCCTGAGCTTTGTAAACCTAAATCACGAACGTCAGCATCTTTGTTTTGATTTGGCGACGCAGTGCAGAGTTCAGAACAGGCACTGGTTTCGGTGCTGTTTTGCTAAGTGCAGCACGAGAGCCATGCTCAGCAGCATTAGTAAAGCTCACATTATCATCTCTTCACTGAAAGATTAGTATATTGAATATTAATAATGAATGGAAATTTCATAGTGGAACCACGAAAAATATAACACATACACGCTTTGAGAACAGAGTAACATAAAATAAATCACTTCATATATTTATATACTCATATATATTTTTGGGTAAAATTTTTAAATGAATCTAAGTGAAATTTAATGGCTTCTAACATTGCAGAATTTATCAAAAACTCTCCAACTGGAATTCTACACGATGAATATTTAAATGTTCTGGTTTTAGGCTTATGAAAGCTTTCAAGCATTAGAAAATTAAAACATTACTTGCTTTTTTAAAAAATATTTTTAGTGTGTTTGTAAATATGGAAATATGTTGACCTATTTTAATCTATGAAGTTTCTTTTCTTAGGTTCAATTTTTGTGATCAGGCATGACTCAATGTTTGTAAATATTAAAAATTATGTTCAGTAATTTTTACATGGTAAGTTTTAAGATTTGGTCAGTTTGTTTCAGTGTTGCTAACATATTAAAATTATGTCACTACCCTCCCACCCCCATCTACAATAAGTATTTAAATCTCTGAGGACTTCTAATATATATTTGGCCAACAATGATCAGCAAAAGCTTAAAAAGGGTTTTTATATTCAAGACATGATTATTTGAACAGCCTTCTTGCCATCAAAATTATATATTACAGGTTTAATTTAAAATCACCTGATATATCATTGCTGTATGTTTTTATTTAAAAACAATTTATGGAGTTTTAATTTAAAGTAGTTTATTAATATGAATCAGATTTTGAATCTGCTTCAGTTTCATCCCTTTTGACTTTAAAAGCTAACGGGAAAAATTTCTTTCTATGACTTTCAATCTATAGAAAATGAAAAGAATTTTAATTTTATGGTAGCAATCATAAACAGTACATTAGGTTTTCTATAATAACATGTACCATTAAAAGACTTCATTATGGCTGTGTCCTATAATCTTTACATCACAATGAGGAAGAAAGAACATTATTAAGTATGAGAATTTTATGACGATTTTACCTGTTGTGGGCCCTGTCGTGTCAAAAGGATAGCACAGTGACTTCTGGACTAGCTCACAGACACTAGCAACCTTAGTGTCGCTGTGTATTATCACCTCGTGCAACTGAAGCACTCCCTGCAGCCAGTCTGTGTTGCAGCGTCCTAGATGAGGTCTTCATGGGTGCTGACCATAAAAAGTTCATCAAAGTAATGAGGCGAGGAGAGAGCTTGGTGCTCATGGGCAGAGCTCAGCACCAAGGAGTGTGAACTGGCTCCAGCTGTGACAATAAAACAGCAGGTGGCTGCTGTCATTAGGGGTGGCAGATGAGGCAGGGGACTAACATTCAGCCCACAAAACTCTCATTTGTTAGCCATCACCACTGTACCATGCAAAATAGCTTCCATCTCAGTCAATTTTACTTTGCAAAATATTATACATAGCTATAAGAATATTAGAGCTCTGTGTGTACAGGTCTTCTCCCCTCCCCGCTCCTGTCTGCACGACTCCTCTTGGCCTGCTCCGCTCTTCCCTTCCCTTTCTTTACCTCCCTCACTTTTCTGGGAGAGACCGCTGCTTCGCAACTCACGTTGAGCGTGACCTGTGTTAATTCTAGTAAGGGACTTGAAACTTTGAAAATAACGGTGCCATTTTTGCCCATGTGCCACAATTATTACTCAGTATTAGGGGCTGTTTACTATGTAGATGGTCATAAAACCTACTTGAGGTACTTTCTTTTAGATTCCATACTATCTGTGTCATTTGCTGTGAAGAATTTAGAACCACATTGAAAGGAATATAGGAAATATAGGAGACATGACAGAAAAAATTTCATGGATTTATAGTTTGGAAGTAAAGGATAGTTTGTTTTAATATGTGGGCCTATGGACAATTTATTGTTAATATATTATGGTTAGACGTTATGGTCAAATGTACAACAGTTGGCCAAGTCTTAATATCTTATTTGGGGAGTAAAACTCTAAATAATAAAATGATCCATTTTTCCTTTAATAAAGCAGGGAAAGGAAATTGAAGTATGAGAATAAGTAAATGGAGAACAAAGCATCTTATCGCAAACTAGAAATGTTAGATTAGTGTGAAATTCTGTTACCCTTCTTTTGCTATTTTCTAAAGCAAAATAGAGGCCTAAATTGAGCAAAGCAAAATATTGTTAATGTATGATCTACTCAATTTATGCTAATTTAGAGAAGAAATACTACAGATAGTTTTAACCTTTGAAGATAATAGGTGGCATCTTGTAGAATGTCTGTTAGTCTTTCAGTATGAGTTGGAAGAGATTTTTAAAATTTTCCTCTATATTTGTTTTGTTTTGATTTATATCAGTGTGCATGTGTGAATTCTTATTTATTGTTCATTTTCATAATGAATATTTTTGGGTGCCCAAGTTTCCCATTTTGGTCAATGGGAGCCAGTCCATAGTGTCTTCTGTGTTCTTTTGATGTCTCTATCCTTTTCCAAGTATTTCTTTACTTCTGGCACCACAAGATATTCCAAGCTTTTGACCAGCTCTTTTTTCAAGAAGCTCTAGATCCTTCTAAGAGAATTGTATGCATAAATCAGGATCTGGGTGCTAGGTAAGCTCACTGGTGTTAGTGTTTCCTGTCAGTGAACAGACATCTTCATTTCTTACACAGTTATTTACTAAAACATATTTTCTATGATATCGCCTTTAAAAAAATAATTAAGTACTATTCAGAATCCCTACCATTGTTTTTAAAGTCCTTTGCAATTTGTCCGTAAAAGACCTTTCCAGCCTCATTTTTTGCCCACATCTGTGCTGTCGCCTTAGCGACACACAGACCCAGTGTTTTCAAACTGGTTTACCTTTTCTCATAATTTTCTTCTGCCAGGAATGTCCTCCTCCTCACGGAAATCCTGGTTTTCCTTAAGTTTTACTCTTGCTTTGAGAGTATCCCAAATTCTTTTAGTCATTACTATATCTTACTTACTTAATCATTTTGCAGTATTTTTGGCCTGCCAAACATATAAGATGTAAAATTGTATGGTAATTGCTTTATTCTATCATTTTACTGATATATGAACCATAAAATGAATACTTAAATGAGTAGTATATTATGCTATCTTTCAGCTGAGGGAAAGTCATTGACTGTGCAGCTTGATCCATCTGTCAATAATGTCCTTTCTGTTTCTATAGATCTACCTGTTCTGGCCATTTCTTATAAATGGAATTATACAATATGTAGCATTTTGCATGTGATTCTGTTGAGCTGGCGTGATGTTTTCAAGATTCATCTATGTTATAGTGTGTATCAGTACCTCACTCTTTATCATTGCCTCCTAATCCCATGCTGTGTGGACATAGCACACTTCCTTTGCCCATACATCATCTTATGGGCATCCGGATTATTTCCACATTGGGGGTATTATGACTAATGTTGCTATGAATGTTCATGTATAGGTTCTTGTACATGAGTTTTCAGTTCCCTTGTGTTTATACCTAGTAGTAGAATTAATTGCTGGGCCTTGTGGTAACTGTGTATTTAACTTTTTGAGAAGGTGCCGAGTGTTTTTCATAGTGGCTGTGCCATTTCACATTCTTGCTAGCAACATGAGTGTTCGAATTGCTCCATATCCTCGACAAAACTTGTTATTGTTTATCTTTTTAATTATAGGCACTATAGTGGGTCTGAAATTATATCGTTAAAGTTTTGATTTAGATTTCTCTAGAAAGGTGCTTTTGAGCATTTTTTCACGTGCTTATTGTCTATTTTTATATCTTCTGGAGAAATGCGTATTCAGATTCTTTGCCCATGTTTAATTTGTATTATTTATCTTTTTATTATTGAATTTTTTAAGTTATTTATGTATTCTGGGTAAAACCCCATACTATATATATGATTTGTAAATATTTTGTTCCACTCATGCATCACATTTTCTTTTTATTTTCTTACCATGTCCTTTGAAGCACAAATTTCTGTAATTTTAGTGAAGTCCTCCTCCCCTTCCTGCTCCCCCTCCTCTCCCTCCTCCCCATTCTCCTCCTCCTCCTCCTAGTTAAGTTTGTCATTTTTGATGATCTTTTAAAAGAACTAACTTGGTTTTGCTGATTTTTCTTATTTTTCTATTTCATTATTTGTACTCTAGTTCTTATATTCTTCCATCTGCTTGATTTGGGTTTTGTTTGCTCTTCTTTTTCTAGTTACTTAAAGCAGATCTTTACTCTTTTTATTTATTCATTTCATTTATTTTATTTTCTATTTTTTTAATGCTAGTCAAGATTAGCAGTGGGAGTAGAGACTTTCTTCTTTTTGAGTACAGGTGTTTAAAGCTATACATTTCCCTCGTTCTACTGCTTAAGCTCTATCCCCTAAGTTTTGGTGTCTTCTATTTTTGTTTCCATTAATTTCAAAGTGTTTAAAAATTTCTTTTGTGTTTTTCTCTTTACTATGCTTATTTATGAGTTTGTTGTTTAATTAGCACACATTTGTTAGTTCCTAAATTTCCTTTTGTTATGGACTTCAAATTGTATTATGGAATTATAAAAGAAATAAAAGTATTCATTGTATGATTTCAATCCTCACAGGCATATTGAGGCTTGTTTTGTGTCCTAACATATGGTCAGTTCTGGAGACTATTCCATGTACACTCAAGATTGTTTTCTATTGTGTGACATGTTCTAAAGATACCTGTTACTGCTAGTTGATTTTTCTTGTTCAAATCTTCCTTTCCTTGTTTATCTTCTACATAGGCCTATTCCTTATGAAAGTCTGTTTTTAAAGTCTCCAATTCTTACTGCTCAATTCTTTTTCCTTCAATTCTGTCACCTTTTTGCTTTGTGTATTTTGGGTCCTTTGTTGGTAAGTACATGTATGTTTATAATTGTTAAGTTTTTCTTATGAATTGACCTTTTTATCATTATAAAATGATATCCTTTTTTTGTCTCCAGTAACAATCTCTGTCTTAAAATCTATTTTGTCTGATACTAGTGTAGCAACTGAAGTTTTCTTTTGGTTACTGATTTCATGGTTAATCTTTCATCCTTGTACTTTAAACTTATTTAAATCTTTGAATCTAATGTTTATCTCTTATATGTAGCATATAATTAGATCATTATTAAAATTCATCTTTTAATTTCAGTCTGAGGGACTACCTTTAGTATATCTTATAGGGGAGTTATGCTAAAGATACTTTCTTTTGCTTTGTGTATCTAGGTATGTCTTCATTTCTCCTGTTTTTAATTATACTGTTTTGCTGATATATAAATTTTTGTTGACAGTTATTTTTCTTCAATACTTTGAATATTTTATCCATTGCCTTCTGGCTTGCATAGTTTCTGAGGAGAAGCTAGCTATTAGTCTTATTGAGCATGCCTTATAATGGATGTATAACTTTGTATTGCTGCTCTCAGAATTCTTTTTCTGTTTGATTTTTTGATGGTTTGGCTATGTTGTATCTAGGTATAGCTCTCTTTGAGTTTATTCTACTTCAGGCATTCTCAAACTATGGCCCGTGGGCCACATGCAGGTGTTTTTGCCCGTTTGTTTTTTTACTTCAAAATAAGATATGTGCAGTGTGCATAGGAATTTATTCATAGTTTTTTTAAAAGTATAGTCTGGCCCTCCAGTGGTCTGAGGGACAGTGAACTGGTCCCCTGGTTAAAGAGTTTGAAGACCCCTGTTCTACTTGGTCTTTCATGAGGTTCTTGGATGTTCAGATTGATGTTAAAGGGGCATTCTATAATACTTGCTGCAAATTTGTTGTTGGGTTTTGTAGGCCGAGAGTGCTATCCTTTTAGCATTAAAATATTTTTTATATTTGTGCTTATTTTTATGTATTTTTTTCTTCAGTTGTATCATGAGGTTTTAGTCTATTTTAGCTCTTTCCCAATATCCTGTAGCACTTTTCTTTTGGTCCTTTGTATATAACATGTCTTTTTCTCTGACTTCTTTTGTTTTAAGATTTTATTGTCAGTTTTCTTCATGTTTGCAATTTGTTGACCTTTTTGGATCATTTGGTTGTACTTTTTATTACATTTGGAAATGTGTTGGCCATTATTTCTTAAATTCTCTCCCCTTTCACGTTGTATCTTTGGACATTCCAGTTGTATCACTTGAAATTGTCCAATAACTGATTAATGATGTTAATTAATTTTTTAATTTTTAAAAATTTTGCTTTTTTAAAATTTTGCTTGAAAACTTTGCTTTACTGTCTTAGCTTTTATTTTTCATGTTTTTTTATTGCTCTTTATTAAAGTTTACTATTCTTTTGGATGTCTAATCTGTTATTAATCTCATTTAGTGAATTTTTTTAAGTCTCATTTTTTATTTCTAGTAATTTGGTTTCCGTCTTTTTTATAACTTCTTTACTGTTAGCCCTTTGTATCTGCAGGTTCCAAATCCATGCACTTAATCAATTGCAGATAGAAAATATTTGAAAAACAAAAGCCATAAAAAATAGCAATGCAAAATAATACAAATAAAAAAACCAATATATTGTAACAACCATTTACCTAGCATTTACATCGTATTAGGTGTTATAAATAATGTAAAGATTACTTAAAGTATGTGAGACAATGTGCATAGGCTATATGCAAATATAGTTGACCCTTGAATAGCATGGGGGTCAGAGGCATCAATCCCTCTCCCAGTCAAAGATCTGCAAATAATTTTTGACTCTCCCAAAACTTAACTACTAGTAGTCTACTGTTGACCAAAAGTCTTATTGATGACATAAACGGTAGATTAACACATATTTTGTATGTTATATGTGGTATATATTGTATTCTTACAGTAAAGTAAGCTAGAGAAAAGGAAATTGTTTTTAAGAAAATTGTAAGGAAGAGAAAATATATTTACTATTCATTAAGTGGAAGGGGATCATCATAAAAGTCTTCATCCTTGTTGTCTTCACATTGAGGAGGGGGAGGAAGAGGAGGGAGGGGGTTGGTCTTGCTATCTCAGGGGTTGCAGAGGTGGAAGAAAACCCACATTTAAGTGAACCTGTACAACAGTTTAAACTCATGTTGTTCACGGGCCAAACATACTATGCCCTTTTATATAAGGGACATGAACATCCTTGAATTTTGGTATCCACAGGGGCATCCCGGAATATTGCAGTCTCCCATGGACACCATGGTGTAACTGTACTTACGTTTTTTATTATTATTTATAGTTATTGTTTTAGTGTTCTTGTCTGCTAATTTTAGCATCTTTGTTCATTCTGGGTTGGTTTTAATTGATTGATTTTTCTCCTCATTACAGATCATATTTTCCTGCTTCTTTGCTTGCCTGGTAATTTTTTCATTGGATTCTAGATATTTTTAATTTTACTTTGCTGCTTCTGTTTATTTTGTATTTCAATAAATATGCTTGACCTTTGTTCTTGGATTGTAGTTAATTTACTTGAAAAAAGTTTCATCTTTTCTGCCTTGCTTTAAGCTGGATTGGAACAGTGCTCAGTGTAGGACTAATTAATCTCCACCACTGAGACAGGCCTGTGTGCCCCGGGAGTCCTCAGGTCTCTCAAGTCTGGCTGATGGAAGCCTGTGTGAGTCCACGCATTGTTTTTTCTAACCTTTTCTGTTTTGCCCCACCCTTGCAAAGCTTCCTTATACATGTGACTTGGTCCTTAACAGCCAAATAGTTCAGGCACTCCTGTGGTCTTCAGAGTTCTGGCTCTGGGTCAGTCTCTCCTGTCTGTTTTCCTGTCTGTGCGTTCCAGCTGCCAGGCCTTCCTGTCCTCTCCCAGGTCCCCTCACCTGAGGGGCTGCTTATCCACAGCTGCGTTTACCACCTCGGTCCACTGTCAGCTGCTTCTCTGAGATCATTGTCTTTACCTGATAACCTATGTCTTAAAAATTGTTATTTCCTATACTTTTTGATTTTGTGTTTGCTTGTTTGTTTGAAACGGAAGGATAAAAGTTATGCCTTTTACCCCATCTTTTAAATCCCGAATCAATCAGGACTCACTCAGGCATTTACAACCACAATGACATATACCTATATATATGACTGTGTGTGTATGTGTGTGTGTGTATGTGTGTGTGTGTGTGTGTGAGAGTAAGGTTAAGGTATTTGTTATAGAGATTCGGTCTTATACAACTGTGGTAGCTTTTTAACCAGTTTCTTTTAAGGTTTCATTGTATCCACACGGCAGGGTGTTGAGAAGTGAGGACAGAGGTGACTGGGGGAGAACAAGAGCTGGGTGGAACCCACAGGCATGAACTGCAGCCCACGGCCTCTGACAGTGGTGGTGTGGGAGTCTACAGAAGCTGGATCTCTTCCTGAATAAATTACCGTGGGGCCCAGGAGTTAAAGAAGCTGATGCAGGTTCCCAGGGTTATGGAGAGTAGTTGCAGGCTTGGCAGTTGCCTTATGATGATAAGACAGTATGTGTGACAAGATGCACAAGCTGCTGCAACGCATCTGCCCTACTTATTTCTGGCAGGAATTTCTCTTTCGGCATTCCTTAACTGAATATATCTAGGTAAGTGAATTTTGGGGAATGGCGTCTGGCCTAGCCAGGTTGTCACTTTACTGAGCCCCTGTACTCTACCCTGGCCGACTTTGCGCCTGTACACATCTTCTTAAACCCTGTTTAGTCACTTACAAAAGAACTTACAAAAGAACATTATGCTTCTACCTAACGTGATACACATATCTGGTACCCATTCAACAGCACCCTAACCTGTTCCCAGAGGGGAATTTGCTAGCCGTGTTTTGTCTTTGGTGTATTTATTCTTCTATTCAATTCACATTTCCTCTCTGCTATTTGTAACTTAAAAATGAGTTATAAAGGTGACATTGTTAACACATATTAGATGATAAGGGGACTAAAAAAGGGAAAGAAATTAATCCCGACGTTATTATTATATATTATAGTTTTAAAAATTCCAGAGTCTTTCTTATTTAATTGGTTCACTTAGTTTATTTTGTTATAAATTGTTATAGGAAAGTAATTTGGCCAGAACTCATTAATTGACACTTCTGCATCTCTCCAGTATAGCAGTAATTGATAATGATGCTGATCTCCCTCAAGCACTGCATGTCTTTGATATGCCTGCTGAATCCTTATGCACAGATTAAATTCTGTTCTATAAACTTTTCTTATTAAATATATTCTACTGTGTTCTAAATATTTGCATAATTATATTTCATGGAAGATATTTATCTTAACTATATGTAAACCTTGATACAAGATACAGAGCATCTCTTTATCTGTACACATCTAATAATGGTATGTTCATGCTAAATATGTTAAAAAATAGATGGTATCATTTTGAATTCTCAATTTTTGTCTCAAAATAATTCAATATATGTTGGTTGGATAAATAATGTTGAATGTGCATGACCAGCAGCTTCAATTCATTTCCACATAGATTGCAACCTGAATAACCCTGTTTACCAAATAATTTTGAAGCAATAAATTAAAAAGTCGTCTTTTCTGAAACTACCCTTAAACCAGAAGTGCTCACACTAGTCTTGAAAATAGCTGTATTAGACAGCTTGGCCCTTGGCACCGGCAAGCTCCTTCGTGGAATTTGCCCAGACCACTGCTCACTGGGCATTCAGCCACGCGTGGGGCACTGGGCGCATCAGGCTCAGCCATTCCTAGATCCCTCTTGGGACTGGAGTCGTGTTGGTTGTCACTCGACCATTGATATCTGCTGCATTACATGTGATGGTGTTGTCCATTTGCATAAAGTATCAGGGAAGACTTTTGAAGACAAATTACATGTAAAAGTGGAAATCCCTTTTTGGGTGGATTTATTGATTGGTGTTTTATTCCTTGACATAAACATCCTCATGTATTTTAGCTTCTGCACATTTAATCAATAAGTACAATACTGGAATTATATGCTTGGTTAGGAGCAGTTTTAATTTATTAATAGCAATCATGTATTGACACGATATTTGTTGAAATATCTAGGCATTTTACTGTGGGCTTCTATACACCATATATAGATACATTTTTATGTAACCATTGCTATATTTAATTCTAGTATACCTGAATTTTCTTATTTGTAAATTGTGGTTAATAATACAGTAGTATGTATCTATTATAGTTGTGGTTTTATTGGTTTTGTATCTGATAATCCATGTTAAACATTTATTACTCTAATTGGCCATATTATTCTATCACTAAAATGCTAAATTTTATTGCTATTTATTTTAAATCTTTTCATGGCCCTATAAGGAAGGTCTCCCATCCTGGAAGGATGAAAATGCGATTCATAGAGCCCAGTTAACCAGATCAAAGTTACTGTGTGCCGTGTCGTGTTCTTTCTTTTGTTCCTAGGTCCTCCTGCTAGTCATGGTCCTGGTTGTCACATTTGTCTTCGTCCTCATCATCATTGTAAAGTCGGCTAGCAGTTCTAGAGGCTTACTGTGCTCTCGGCACTGCAGCGAGCCCTGGCCGTACTTCACCTCATTTAATCTTCACCAAAACCCTAGGGAAGAGATACAAAGTCGTTACCTAGTCATGAGTACCGCCCAGATTCCGCCCAAGTTCCTTTGTCACCTGGCTTTGCTCTGAGCCTCAGTGATACTCCTTGATGGTGTACTTACAAATGATTTCAATCACTTTAATTCCTGTTGACCATGTTAACTTTCCACTCTAAGGGCAATAACTGAAATTACCAGAAGGTCCTACCATTGTTTTGCCACCTTTGGAAGAGTTGAGGCAGCTCCACGCAGTGGGTTCTTTATTGAACTGTTTTGGAAAGTTCTCAATGGGTGTGGCTTACAATCAATGTCTTTTCAGCTCACACTTATGTATAACACTGTAAGCCTTCATAAACATGTCTAACAGTTTGGTTTTTGACTGCCCTTCTGGGGATTTCATTGGTTGTGGTAATGCTCATCTTACAGTTGATCACTAATATGGTTGTTTACTAAAGTTATTGTATTTTTTAAATAATTCAGTTATTAGGAATTTCATTTGGTCTCCCATGTTGGGTCATCTTAACCAAGGCCATGTTGCTGTTAATTGGTGGATCCTAGACTAGACCCAGGTTTTTGACTCTAGACTTCCGCAATATTTCAGTATACTACTACCTGTCTGTAAAATTCAGAAATAAAATACATTCCCATCATTGACTTCCTACGTTAATTTGGCAACCGACTTTCTAGTAAAACAACAACAACAAAAAAAAGCAAAAAAGCAGCAGACATCCTAAATCAGGCCTATTACCATTTATAAGAGGGAGAGAGGCAGGACTGCGCACTGGTCAGTGTGGTCTGTGGCTTCTGGGGAGGCAGCTTGGCCTCGGATCCTGACGCTGCCATTTACAGCTGTGCGGTCTTTGGGGAGTTAGTTATGAATGTATGTGTCCCTTAGGTTTTGCATCTGTACAGTGGGGTGTTGTAAGGGCTGAATGAATTGGTGCATATAAGCTACCCAACAGAGCTTGGCAGTCTCTCCCCTTCCAAACGAAAGAATAAACCAAAAAGTGAACAACTGTAGTACGTGATTGCTTTCATTATTATTAAACATGCGCTTAATATTTGGAAGTCTACAGTGTACCATTAAGGTCTTGGGGTGTAATATTATTTATAGTTCTGAGACTAGCAATAATTGCATTTTGATATGGATCCTCATTAAGTGACAATGAATTAACCCTTGAAATAAAGCCTTGCTGAATGTCTTTGCTTACTCTGGGAACTTGTGGGTAAGTGTGTATTTGTGTGTGTGTGTTTGTGTGTGGCTGGGGGTATTTGTGTGTGTTTGAAACATAACTTCTCAGATTCTTTGAGGAACATTTCTGAGTGCTATAGCTAATGTTTTATAGTATCTAAAAGCTTACTGCAATTTTTCTATATACAGAATGCTTACTTGGGAGGTGAAAGGCTTAAGAAAAGTTTTTGTGTCTTATGAGTAAGGAAAAATGATCTAATCTTTGTATCCTCTTGGGGATTTTCAATAAATTAGCATTTATTTTCGAGGAAAAACAGAACCATCCACGAGGATAATAATAAAATATTAAAGGATTTGTAGATATTTTAAATTTTGGAATGTTGATAATTTGTTTATGAAGCAAGTTGTTGTATATAAAATTACAGCAGTATGTTTCAAATGTGGAAATGGTGGATTCTGTGTGATAATTATTACCAAAAGAGGTATAGCATTCAAAGGAAGTGTGTCAGAATATTTTTGAGAAACAACGAAAGACATAATTATTTTGGCCTAGCAATGATTTGGTAAAAGAGTTTAAGAAATATAATTATTAAGTGTTATTTAACACCTGTTAACTTCTGAATTTTGAAGTAAACAGATCTCATATAATCATAATTTTTTCCCTTTTATTTGCGTGGTAAATTTTTGACAGCTTTGAATACCTTTGAACTGCAGGTTTTCCTGTGTTGTTCATTTAAGTTAACATGCTCATTAATAGGTAAGAGAAGCAGGTGGAAAAAAATCCTTTCTTAAAGTCATGTTTAAATAATATAATAGGAATCTGCGTACAGATATATTTAGGATGGGAGATAGGTATTTCATTTTACATATTATGTAAACAGAATCTTAAATACTTCTTTTAGGTTTTTCATTTACATCGTCCAACATATTTTACATTTTAACTACAGATCATAATATACCCTTGATTTCTGACACTTTGAAGGTAGAATATCTTCGTCTAGATTTTGTTTAGAATAAAACCAATGCCATCTACCTCAATTAGCTGTTCTTTTAGTCATCTTTATATTTGTTTTTAAGCATAATTATTCTTAATAACTGATTTTGCATTGTATTTATTTTTATCTGACCTGCTTCACAAGTCATTAATTTTTACTTGGTCTCTTCATCATATGAAAAATAATTTCTTTTTAAATATTATGTACACTTTCTTAATCATAGTGAATTATTAATTTGAAAAACCCTCTATGCTCTGTCAGTTGCTAGATTTGTCATTTATTAGTTTGGAAAATTCACATTCATTTAGAAAAGTATTTAATGTAATCTTATTTGTGAACATGTTCATTTCTGTAGTATTTTCTTTCTTCTTGATTTCCGTGAGGCTGTAATCTCTCCTTAGGCTGCAGGTATGGAGTGGTGGAGAGAGCACTGCATAAAGGTCACCGGATATGAATCCTAGGTTTGCATTTTCAGCTTCTTTGCCACATTTTCTTGAGAAAGTCAATGTCACTTACCTTCTCTGAGCCCCGATTCCCTCCTCTCTCAGGGTGAGCTGATAACGCCTGCACCGCATGCTTGTACACGTGTGGGGAGCTTTCGAAGGAACATGAAAATGCTGTGTAAACTGTAAAGCATCGTATTATGTTTTACTTTTTTAAATTATAAATTTTACTTATTATAGAAATACAAAGCATATAACTCATCTAAATCTAAATTATATTTAGATTTAGGTAGATTTAGAATCTACCTAATCTACCTAATCTATTTAGATTTAGAATCAGGTATTTGCTTCTGTTCATATATACATTTGTACACGTATATGTCAGAATACAAAAATATGTGTATATGTGGGATGATATCGTATGTGATATTTTTGTCCTTTTAAAATCTATCATGAGCAGTTTTCTGTGCTTTTAATTGATATATAATATTCTATAATTGTGCTGCTGCTATTGAACATTTACTTTGTTCTCACTTTTTAGTTGAAATGTAGTTTTTTTGCTGTCATTTCCAATTTGTTTTTGAGTGTGTCTCCCTGCAATTGGAATAACTGGTTTAGAATGACTGTCGAGGACTGTTATTTGCTTGTTTTAGGATTTGGTGCTTTATCCAATTCAGAAAGGAATTATATAAAGTTTATGACTGGGTGTGGCATGAACATGTGTGTAGGGAGATCATGTGATGGTGGTATGTGGGATGAATTGCAGGGGAGAGTACCTTGAAGCAATAACATCAGAAATAATGGTTTGATCTAGTTAAATTAAAATAGAGAATACTAAAGTCTTGATAGAGAAAAATTGTGAAGAAACAATTGATGATTTATGATCAAAAGAGTAAGATTACTAAATGGGAAGATGATAGAATTGATAGAATTAGGAAATTCTGCGGGGGAATCATTAGGCATGATCATGACCGAGTGTTGGACATGTTTGAAGGTGTTGTCAGTCCTGACAAGAAAAAATGTCCTGGAAAGGCCATGGGTGGAGATAAATATTTTAGAGTCATGCACAAAGAGGTTATGCTTGAAGGCCCAGGAAGTGAATTTTACCTTTGAAATAATCATGAAGATGAATAAAAATATATGATTTTTTGGGGGGATATTTTTATGATGGGATGAGATGAGAAACAAAAATCAACAGTAATAAGAAGAAGGAAGTGATCAGAAATGCTTTAGAAGAACTAGCAGCCAAGTTACTAGAGAAATTAAGAAAGAGATAATAAATGGTACATTTACGGATAAGGTTCGTGAAAATAATTGTTTGAACAAAACGTTTCCTACAATAGATAAAGTGGGATTTATTTACAGACATGTATTTGTGTGCCACTTGAAAATTTATTACAAAGTATTTTAGAATAATGAAAAGAGACAGTGTTTTGTAATGAGCACTCATTTGCCAAACGTGCCCATTGCAGCTGAGCTCCTCTGTGTATTTCTCCTTCCCTGGCCATCATTTATTATGTTTGTGTGTTGGTTTATTTCCTAGCTTTGTGTATTGGAAGGGCTTAGACCCTGTAATACTCAAATAGTGGTGATCACAGTTTGCACCTGGGCCTTGCTTTACAAACACCACTACCTACTGTAAAACAGGGCTGATTCCAGGTCTGAAGCAGGAGCGATAATTGGTGAGCCTGGAATGTCGGTTGTGCTAGGAACGTGGGAGAGCCCAAGCACTAAGAGGAGTCCCATCAGAAGGATAGAGTAGCCAGCTTTAGAGTTTCCACTGGCCAATTCTGGGACAGTTTGAGAATCAAAAGGCATAATTATGGAAGTTGATTATAAAATATGGCATAAAAATGAAAAAAATAAACCTTAACCTTAAAAATGAAGTAAAAATGTATTTTAAAGTTTATTCAGTTTGGGGTTCTTTATCACTACTTTGTAAAGTAGTTGTTAACCCTTTCTGCCTACTAGGATTTTTATTTATTTATTTTTGGAATCTATTCCATCACATGTCAGTGTTATTCTCTCTACTGCAGCCTTCACCACCCATGTTCCGCTGCTGCTCAGTGTTAGCACAGTATTTGTGAGAGTATCATGGCAGAACTGCATGTTGAATAAAATGTTTAGATCATAGCTTTAACTACGTTATTATTTACATAGCTGTCAAATGTTTATTCAAATTATTTGTGACTATTTCCTGGGCCGAATGAATGCTCTTATAACCAAATATCTGATCATATCAACTGCAGGTAGAGTTTGTAATCTAAACAGCTGTTATCACATAGTTTCTTACATATTTGTCCGTTCCCACAAATACATTCTCTCATAGTTCTATGAGTCAGGAGTTTGACACCAGTCCCACCAGGCGGAGATGAAGATGTTGGCAGGCCTGTATTCCTTTCTTGAGGTTTTAGGGGAGAATCTCTCTCCTGGTTCTTTCCAGCCTCTCAAGACCACCCACAGTTTTTGGCTCATGGCCCTGTCTATTGTCTTGTTGGCCATACCAGCCTCTCTCTGCTTTTATCAACATCTCTTTGTCTCATTCCTTCTCTCTTCCTCTCCACTTCCACTTCCTGAAGGAGCCATGTGATCACATTGAGTCTACCCAGAAAATCCAGGCCGACCTTTCTAAATTAAAGTCCAGTGATTAACAACCTTCACTCAGTTTGCAGCCCTCCTTACCCACAAGTCACATTGCTTAACCACCCGAATGTAGAATTTCAACCCCCTGCTGACATTTTAATATCCTTTTTCTCTACTCGATTTTTTTCTTGTACCATTTATTACTGTTTTTACTATGCTTTCTTTACTTTTTTTCTTGTTGTCTATCTCCTTTACTAGTTTTTACACTTTCCGAGAGCAAGAACTTTTACTTGTTTTGTTCATCTATGTGCTACAGCTGCCTAGAACTGTTCCTTGCATAGTAGTAGATCCTTAATAAATACGTGAGTTAAATGCATGCATGAATGACTAGCAGTATCCATAAAGGAAGAGTCACGGGCTTAGTGCCACTTCATGCTGTTGACCAGCAACAGGTTGTAGAATGAAAGCTCCCGGAAGGCATGCCTTTATCAGTCCGATTTTCTATCGTAGTGCAGAACCCATCTGCAGCGAGCACATAGTAAGTGATCAGTAAATGAGTTGAGACGTGGATTAAGAGTATAAAGGAATGAGTATTTATTGGGAGCAAGGCATTTCAGTTGAATAGCTTTTCAGATTGGAGATTACTTTTATTTTTGGTGGTATCTAGATTATAATTTTTTAAAGAAAATTATGTTAAAAATGTTGAAATAGTAATGTTACAATGGCAGTTGACATTTAATAATCACATGTTGCTGGCAATATTATTTCCATATTTGTTGCTAATTTTGTCAGGCAGTTATGCTTGGCTTTTATGTTTTAACTGATGATGATATTAAGACTTTTATATTACTTGCACTTTAAGCCAAATTTTAAAAATTGGAACTTCTTTTAAGTCAAATTTTGGGTGAATATATGTTTTGTATCTGTACATAATTGATCTGTGTTTTAGTATTATAAACTTTTCCCCATTTTTCTCATAATATATAAAAATTATTATTCTTCCAAATATTCAGCATTAGAAACATGCAGCAAATGTTAGAATGTTATATTAAGCAAAAGCTTTCCCTCCTTATTTACTCTAGTTCGTTCCCTTTGCAATGTAATGTTTTTGCTTCAATTCTTAAAACTTAAACAGTTTAATTAATAAAAATTTTTTCTATTAAAAACTGCACTCTGGTTTCTAAGTTCATATCTCTTAAATTATACTTGGTCATGTAAATAAGCTGTGCTTTGCAACTTTGGGTTTTTAACCTTTGCTCTTTGCTATTAGCTTTATGTTTTTTTAATTATAGGGAAATGGAGGACAGTGGGGAAGTTATGACTCAAATGGACTGTTGTTATTACTGTATTCTTTTTTTTAGGAAATGAAAAATGTTATTTATTTTGTTCAAATCAAGCAGAAACAAATATAGAATATCTTGTAGTTATTTTTTGCTCAGCATTTAATATTATCACAGTTTGATCCTTTATATGTGATAATTACCTTTCTGTTTTAATGATTGATGGTGTGACCAGTTATTTATAGTTGCAAAGAATGTATTGTCCATAGTTGTCATTACCTAATATTAAAAAAAAGTTATTTTCAGTATATAAGTGCATTATTTGAATAATGAATTCATAGTCATTTTGACCCTACAACTGAGGTTCATTAATATTATATGAAAAACAAAAATGGACAAGAAAAGAAAATCATTCACATTTTTAGAAATTGTTTTGTTCTTGGCTATTGTCATGGGTCTCTTCTGTGAGGCTATAGTACTTTACATTCTTACGTTGCCCATTTGTGCAAACATGTCCAGATGAATTCACTGTTTAATGTTAAGAATCTTATAACATGCCAATTTGATTTGTAGCCCTTCATATCATGGAATGCTAATTAAAATCATATTTTTGCATATGTCATGCCTTTCATGTACATATGCAAATAGATTCTGTTGCCTTTCAGCTATTAGTAATTAACTTTATGAAGGACAGCTGTAATACATAATTAACAAAAATGTTTGCAAGCCCTTTTACATTGAAAGTTACAACAGTAAATTTTTTTTTTCACTTACCAAGAGAGCCATTTTAGTCCAATGCTTCTGAATGAGATCTAAATTGTTTTAAATAATCACATGACATAATTAAATTGATGCTGTACTGTGTTCAGTGGAAGAGTGGTGCTCATGCACTGGCTGCTGATTCCTGTCCATTTCATATTTATGTCAACAAAATTGAATTAAGTAAGCTGATTTGTGTATAAAATAAGATAGTATGTCAGGTAATACTTTTTGTTTGTTTTAGTTGTTGATATCTTGGCACTTCAGTACAAATTTTTTTGTGTGCTGCACATACTATAAACATTTATATCGTTCTTCAAAACCCTCGCTTCAAATTATTACCATGTTTTTAAGGAAGCTTCATGAAAGCTATTCATTTTCTCTTTTATGGTCCTTTAAATATTTAATAAAATGACATTTTCTCAAATTCATTTCATGATTGAAGTGTGAGATCAGCTAAGGGCAGTGAATATTATATGGCAGTATAGCTTTATCTGTCTCACTAACTGGCTGTGAAGACAATGACTGAAGAACCACAATTATTGTTGTGATCTTTTGGTCACTGTTAGTATACCCCAGTAAGAAAATGAGCCACCCAATGTAGATACAGTTATTTCTTCTGCTTTTGAAGTATCACAGTATATTTAATCTGTATGTAATCTTTCTGTGTAGCAAGAGTGCCATTATAATATGCATTTTCTGTTCTATCTCTGTATTTCCTGTCATATACATATTTATTATTCTTAAATACTTTTTGTACAATTTCTAGCAGAGAGTCAAGTTTTAGTTCTATAATTACTTTTATTTATTTTTTAGGGTTGCTTTTGTAATGAAGAAGCACTTAAATACTCATCTACTAGGCAAACATGGAGTTGGGACCCCAAAAGAAAGGTAATTTTTTTTATTTAAAAAATATAATTACATTTTCATTTTAGCCATTGTTTAATGACATGACTTCTAGAATTTTTATCATGTCAGTTCATCACGTTTTATATTTGTGGTACTCTGTTGTTGAATATCATATTTTATGCCATCCTTCCACAAAAATATATTATCACATTTTAATTAAAAAATTCTGGTCTAGAAATATTTGAAAGGATTTGGGGGGCTTTAAATTTGTAAAACAATCTTGAAATAGTAGAAGACTTAAATTGGAAGGAATTAACTTCTGTAAATGCATTAGAATGTGCTAAAACAAATACCTAAAACTAAATTTTTTTTGTTTTTTCCTCCATTTTTACTATGAGGTTTTAAAATAATATTTTTGATTTTTTACTGTAGACTTAAACGTTGCTGATATTAAAAAAGAAGTACATCTTGTGTCATCCCCCAAATAATACTACAGTTGCCATGTCATGAAAAATAACACTACAATTATTATGTCGTCAACTGCCAGGTTTTCTTTTTTCTTGCTACTGTATCATAATTAGCGTCATCACATAGACTTAATTATATTAGGTGTACTGAAATATAGCAATGTCAGTTCCCAGGTGAGCATGGCCACTTCTGAAATTTTAAATCTTTAAAATGTGCAGCTCACTCAGAACTAGTGCAAGCACTGTCACCTTCATTAAAGACAGGGTAGATTTTCAGCTTCTCTCAAAATCCTCCAGGATAGTATCCAACATCTACAGACATTCTCAGAAACTTTAGCTTTTTAATGGCATTTTAAAATGTCAATAATGATGATGCAATTTGTTCTGCTACTCTTAAGCCTGGGGCCTCTTCAGCCAAATTTGTAAATGTTTAATAGTCTTTTTAAAAAATTTTAAATGATCTTACCAGTATTTTCTGTGTATGAGGAATTTAACTTGACTTTTCTACTGGAGGCATATTGTTTTCTTTAGCTTTGTAATCTGGACATAGACTACTACTGGGTCAAAATATTGGGATGTTGGGTACTTTTGGTTTCCCATCCTTTTTTTGGACATTGTATTTAATAATTGCAGTCAAAATACATGATTTGACTATGCAATAGATACATTATTCTTGAAATTTAAAGACATTCTATACTTTTTTAAAGAATAATTTGGCACTTGTCAAAGTTATGTTTCATACATGTTAAGTGGAAACAAAACATGTTTTTAATTATATTCCTGTTGCTTTCACAAGCATTATCTCAATCATTCCATGATCTTATTAGCAGTGCATTATTCAAGTTTTATAGATCTAAGGACTGAGAGCCATGAAGATACAATAATGACTTATTCAATATCTCATAAATAATAAATGATGGAACTGTTATTTTTCTGACTCTAATTTCTAAATAAATTTGAACAAAATAATCTAGATCTGATAAACAGTAAAAGGAAAACATTTCCCAACTATTCCTTTAAATAGATTTCATTTTGAAATCAAATAATTTTGCTTTTTATCTAGGAATTTGAAAAATTTGAAGAAATGTTCTTATTGTTTCTCATATCAGTGAAAATTTCATTTTTCTCTATATCATCTATCTATTAAACTTCTTAAAAATAGATATCCTCTATATGTTATGACTTTGAAGGTCACCGGTTTCTTGTTTGGTTTTTCATTTCTTTGCATTCCTTTTCTGTGCATTCCAAGACACTTTCCTTTTCTTTCACTCATTTTCAGTCCTAAACACATAAAGGGAGACTCAAAAAGAGGCAAGAGAAAGACTGAAGTCTTTCATCCCTCTGTGATATGGTAAACTTTTCTCAGACATTGGCACTATTTTTGTCCTAAAATCAGGAAATGAATCTCAAATGGAAAAGTGCAACCATCTCATGGATTATTACCTTTTAAGTATTCCGAGTTGTAATGTTTATCTAAACTAAGCATCTTTGATTGAGTTGTTTTTCCTATTACAGATTCTTTGTTTCAGGGGACTTCTTATTTGGCACTCTCTCTTATCACAGAAATACTAAATTAGAATGCTAAGACTTGTGTATGGCCATAGCATCCTGAAATTGGAAGCTAAGCAGGGTCAGGTCTGGTTAGTACTTGGATGGGAGAATGTCAAGATTTCAACATCAGCATAATTTTCAATAGACACTCATAGGTGGAGAAGACTAAGATTTAAGTGTCAAAAAGTAGCATAACAGATGTCAAAAGGCTCTTTTCTTCCATTTCACCCTCCTGCTTGGTCTTAGTGTAAGCAAAGAAATCCTTTATCAGCATGCTCGCCCATCAGTCTGGGCATAACTGTTCTCTAAATTAAGTTAAATATTTTTCTTACCTACTTAAAACATTAATGCCTTGGCTATGCTTTTGCAAGCTTGCTATATTTTAATTTCTCCAGGATATTATAATCAGTTTTTTTTAATGTTTTGAATTTGATTCTCTCCTCTAATGCATTGCATATTATAGCAAATAGTAATAGAAGTTAGCTAAATAGGCTGTGACAATTAAATTAATAATGCATTTTATTTGCAAGTATTTAGGCCTTGTGCTTTGACTGATATATGCAAAAATGATAATTTATTAAAAATAAATTCATATACTTGTACTATAAAGTTTGATGAACCAATAAATTTTGTCAGCATGACTATCATTAGAAACAGAAAACTTCAAATATTTTATTTGAGACTCCATGAACACCTGAGTGATGGCTTGTGTAAGAACATAATTTTTTTATCTCTAAATTTGCATTAAATTATTTTAAGATAGTATACTACAGTATTTCTGAAGTCTTACACACTTAAATACAAACAACTAAATATACCACATTCAATTCACATTCTAAAATAATAAACTCCAATTAATTTGCAAGTTCATTCTAAAGTATTCCCTGTTTTAAATGAGTAATTCTCTTTGTATTATAAGTAAGCCAAAGTATCTTTATGACTCTTTGAATTTGCTAATAGTAATCTAGCAAACGAGCTTATCCACAATTATCGCAATTGGAGCAGCCATGCTAAGTATATCTTCTGTGAAAGCCAGGTGCATATTACAATGGAAGTGGATGGCATTTGTAGTTCAGTGCCTGGAAATCAGCTGGGCTTTGAATGACTGTGTAAATAGGAGGAGGAGGAAATGATTCGCTTAGAATTTCTCCTCTGATACATTGCTTTTGTGGTGTCGGGGATACCATTAGGACATATGTGCACCGGTAGCATCTCCTGAAGGCTGATACACTCAGAAAACCACTTTACCAATAAAAGATTTTAAATTAGATGAGTGCATCATAAAGTATAAGTGCTAAATAATCATAACTAAGGAAACGTACCTGTGTTTTTACTAAGAATATCCAGATCAAAACCTTACTATTTTTTCAATGCAGCCATTTTTGTGAAGATTCCTACTCTCAGATAGTACATTACTGTTAGCTGTTGGGTGTGTTCAGGCCCCTGGGATGGGCTCAGGGCTGGTCAGCATTTTTGTCTAGGCTGAATGGGATTTCTCCCAGGCCCCCTTAAGATTACTGAGCTCTGGAATTTGTGTTGACCTCTCCCCTTTTATCAGACACTGGGGACTTGGGGTTAACTGTCTTTCTTTTAATAGTACCTCTGATCGTATTGATAAGTAAAATCTTTCCCCCACCTAGTCTAATTGTGGGAGAGAAATCCTGGCAGCTCTGAAACTTGTTCTAATTTGTTTTAAGCCACTATTACAGGACATGGCAGTGTGTAAGTCTTTTTGAGACTGTCTTGTCTCCTTCCCTTTCTCTCTCTTCTCAAAAACTTTTATATGTTAAAATTGCATAAAAGCATCATTGTTTTCTGTTTTTCAAGTTTAGATGTAAGCTTCACCCTTTTTCATGAAACGTGAAAATATCTAAAACAGAAACATTCTGGGAAAAGCATAAATACATATACATTTACATGCACAGTTGTTTCCGTAGTTGCACCAGGGTTACTTTGAGAAAAATAATATATTTTACAGAAATCCTGAATGACATATAGTATAATAGATTAAAATTTATCTTGTTAGTAGAGATTCTATTCATAGTATTTAACTCCTGTTAAGTCACAGTTGTTACTTTATTGTCCATTTGAAGAAATATTAATAACCTTCCTTCGTCTAAGTTGTTCTTGTTGCTTATATCTTATTTTTTATAGGATAAAAAGTTTTCCTCAGTATTTACTTCACAGTGAATTTCTGTAAGGTAAATGCTGCCTTTTATTTTGTCATTGAGATGCATTGTTTAATCTCATGGATGCGTTGTGATATCAGGTTGTCTTACATGCTCCAGGAGGGTCTCTCTGGAGTGCACTTTGTAAAACTTCTCAATCACTTGTGTGTTCAGGCTTCAGACTCTCCCCATCACCACCTGCAACTATTGTTACCCCCTCTCATTTCTTCCCTTCCATGCATCATTACCAATCTTTCTTCTTCTTGCTTTTTTCCCAAGTAGGACCAATTTAGGAAAAATAAAGTGTTTATGACCTCCTCTCCACTTTAAAAAATATTTATACAAGAAATACCATTGTTGGGCCAAAGTGGAGGGAAACCATGTCAGTTCTTTCCTTTTTGGGTTTCTTATTTTAATGAATGGGGAGGTTGCTATATTTTAATGACTTAATATTACTTTTCCATGAGCTGGAGACTTATATTTTTCCCCCATCTCTTTATCTGTAGACAGTTAAATATAAATAATATTCTGTAATCATACCATGTGGTTTTATTATATAGAGGTAGTATCTTATAGCGAGATAGCCCTGCTAGATAATCCCTTCTACATGGAAAGGTAGATAGGAGTCATACAAATTCATCTAAAGCCAAGTTTATTATTTCTAGAAAATTTGTTTCTATATTTTACTGGCTTAAACCAAGAATTTCTTAAGGCATATATGCAGATAAGTATATATTTTCCGCAAAAGTTACTTGCCAGGATCTGGGAAGCATTTCTAAATTACATTGGTAGTTTGCATTTTCTATGGTTGCTTTGTCACCAATGTGTTATGGTGATATGGAAAATACGGGTATTTTCTATTTTCTACCTTCTGCTTTAGAAGTTTTCCAGGTGAAAGTTTATGAAAGTAAGTATCTGAGGTGTAGAATATTGGGATTGTGGATAATTCTCATGGCTCATTTCTTGGGGAGTGGGGGGCCTGCACTTCAAGCTTCTCTCCTCCCTGGGTTCCTCACCTCTTGCGAAGCCATGTCCATCATGCTCCTGCATTAATTGAGAAGTCAAAAGCTATGTGGGATATCTGGATTCCACATATTTGTCAGATAATTTACTTTGATGCCCAGAATGAGTATTCCTTCCATTCATTTCTTAGTGCACTTTCAGTTTTAGCCTTCAGTTATTCCCATTGCTGGGGAGGTATTTTCCTTCACTGCCTTGTTTTCATTTTCTTCCTCCAGTGAAATTGAGTTACTGATTTGCACACAGTTATGATAAGGACTTAAATTTAAGAATGTTTTAAGAAGTAACCTTATAAAACTCATATCTTTATTGTAAGGTGGTATTTAGGATGCTGTTCATGAAAATATGTCATGTCTTCCTTATAAGACTCAGGGGAGTGATTTCTGTCTGGTCTTTATTCCAGGAAAAGTTGTACTTTTCTATAACAACCATTTGTCATTTGGGTCTTTGGTACTAGCAAATCATGTATATAATTGAGTTTTCCTCTTTATGTTTACTGCTGGGAAGCTCAGGACCAAAATTGTGATCCATCTCTAGCAAGCAGCATGGACTTCAGGGAATGCATTTTATTTACTACTGTTATTTCCAGTTTTATCTTTTTTTCCCTTATGGGGAAGTCCCATTTTATGTCAGCAATATATTTTAACAACCTCACATAAATCAAAGCTCACATAATTCAAGGGTAGTTTTGCAATAGGAATTTTTTTAAAGTCAAGTCAATATATTTTTGGAGGTGCATACATCCTTAGCCATTTGGTTTGGGGCACAATGTTGAACGTTGTACAGCCCTATTGTTAGATATATATTTTTAATTGTCCTTGCCCTATTGTATGAACATTTCATGCGTTTCTGTGTAGTCCTTCAAGAGTGCTTTTTACTTCTCCGTATTACCTGTTATTTTAAAGAATGCTTGTTCCTAAAGTTTGCTGATTAGACACAGGTAATAAGCCATCCTCAGAAAAAGTAGGGAGGATCCCTTGCCTTTTATACCAGAGTATTTGTTCTCTGGCTGTATTAAAAATACTGCTTTCTTTAATGCATCTTTGTTATATTGAAAAAGATACCATATTCACTACTTTAAAAGAAAATCTCATTTTGGAGGTAGTGAGATTTTAAGTAGTATATATCATAATATAGAGATTTTTTTCCCCTACTGTTTCTAAGATATATTCTTTATTTTTAATCTAGGAAATTTCTGTGTATCCTGGGCACTTAATAAATATTATAAGATTCTTATTCCTTAGAAAATATTGGTTATTATATAGTTATTCATAATATGTGACAGTATTTAAAAGGGGAAATAGTCCTAGTAAGGCATTTTGTTGGAGAGGGCGTTATGAGCATCTTATTTATTCATTAATTTATTCTTTCAAAAAACATTGGTTACAGCACCTACTATGTTCCAAAATTTAGATGGCGTGTACTATTTGAAGATGGCACAGCCTGTGTTCTCAGGGACCTTAGATTTGGGGTTGATGGGAAAAGGGTAAGGACAGAGAGACAAGACACACGTAAAGGAAAGGGGCGTTTTATTAGGTATAAGACTTAAGAAAATAAACAGGGTGCTACTGCAGGGAGTGTCTGGGAGAGGTGCTATTTTAGGCTGGATGGTTAGGAAAGCCCCTTTCAAAGGGCTATGTTTTATGTGAAAGGTGGGGTTAGTGCAGTCCCAGCAGAGAGCACAGTTGAGGGCCTCTGTGCGAGAGCTTGGCATGTCCTGTTCCAGTGTGCCGGAGCGGAGTGACTCGGGCATCAGGTTGGGGAGAGTGGTCTAAGGCGAAGAAAGAAGATCCCAGAGATGTGTGTGTTGTTCTAAGAAATGGGAACCGATGAGAGTATTTTGTTTAGGGGGATTCCGTTTAGGTAAGAATGAGCCTGGGAGACTGGGTTGGAATCTGGCTGAAAGGGACCCTGCCTGCTGTGCCAGTGGCCTTGTGCTCCGCTCCCAGGAGGACGCCAGCACAGTGGAGAATGAGCTCCAGACAGACCACAGGCTGGAGGGGCAGCATCGTTACTGTGACCACTGCCGCTGGACTCCACCTCCGTTTCCAGGCCTACTGCCTGATCCCTTCTCTGCCCTGGTCACTAGTTCAGTTTTTTTCTCCTCAAATTCATATTGCAGATCCAGCCTGCAAATAAGCCTTTTCATCGTCTGTTTTATTTTGTCAGATAAATTCTTTCCCTTATCCTCGTATCTGTCTTCTCTTTTCTCTGTATTTTTGTTCTGCTCATTCTCCATACGTTCACACAACATTTCACCTGTCCTGGTTACCATTCCACATCATGTGTTTATTTCAAGTCCCAACTGAGGCCCCTGTCCTCTGTGAGTCCTTACTCTTTTATATTCTGTCTCTGATCTTCTTGCTCGTCACATTCCTATGGAACACTAGAGAATAAAGGGTAACTAAATATGTATTTTCTAAATTAGAAATTCTTTTATCCCACCACTTCTATCTCCCAAAAATGGAATCCAAAAGATTATAATAATACTTTATACATTATAATTATGTTATCCAGTACTAGTTCAATGAGTTATTAGGCCAGGGACATGCAGTTTAGTAACTCTGATAATCTTGACTAAAATGACAATTATTTTATTCTATTGCTGCCTCTTTCATTCTTATATAGAAATAATTGAATTCTATAGGGATATTGATGTATACCTTTTCTAATATGGTTGTTCCAGTTGCTTTGTGTGTCATAATACATTGTTGTTTCATGTGACAAATTAATATTTTAAGGTGTTTTTTCCCTCCTGCAACTATTTAGTGTAGTGGTTCACTTAGATTTTGGGTATATGGATATCTGCTGTTTTTAATTTTTTAAGAATATAGGTGTTTTCCCCCAGCTGGCATCTAGAATATTTTTGGCCATTTTCTTCTTTTATTTCACTTAAATTACTTTTAGAACACTGGGGCTTATACATCTGGACTCTGACTAAAATATGCCTTAAGCTCTTATCTTTAATTCCCAGTCAGTGCCAGAATTAAAGAGAACAAAGGCCTATATGTTCACTGCAGCCTTCAATTATGCTTAATTACCAACTTTGATACAGTTTCATTATACAGTACTGACTTTTTGTGAGCAGTTCTTTATATTCATGATGTCTTAGTAGTTGCTTATAAAAGTCCGAATTAAATTTTTTCCTGAGGAATTTTCAGGAAACAGAACCTTTCTGAAGCAATTTTTGTCAGGTTGCATCAAAGCAATTTGATCTCCCGTTTTAACAGATGAGAAACAAGATCTTTGTATTTCATTATACTACAGTGCTATGAAAATGCAAGTAAAAATGAAGAGTTTACACACATTATTTCTAAGACAGTTTTTTTCCCCAATTCTTGGTCCTGGGGCCACTTGCATGCTTGATCTATCGTGAATTTAGAACAAAGGGGTTCTCCACTAACACTGTGCTGTTTTCTCACACTTAGTGCTCGTAGGAGCAAACGCGCAGCTGTTGATGTTCTGTGTGAGCCATGCCGGTCTTGTGGTCATCCTCAGGTTTTGCAAAACGTGTGTCTGTGATTTCTGTTAGTCTTGTATTCCCTTTCAAAGGAATCATAACACTGTTCAATACTTCCTAAGATATTAGCACCTCCTCAGGTGAATCGTATGAAATTGACATTTAACAGGTTAAAAACAGTCAAATATTGTTAATCTCAGATGAGTCAACCTAATTTTATTTAGAAAAATTTCTAGCATATGATGTCAATATAAAGATCTGCTCTTCAGGGAAACAACCATTTCTATTGAGTTTAAACTTAATCCAGTTTTTTTTCTTGGTTTATGAGTAATGATTTCCTAGAGAGCTGGTGCAGTAATACAGATGAAGGTGGGTCAAGGTGAGAGGAGGAGACGTCTCAGCAGACACTGTGCCGTCTTTGCAGTCACTGCTCTACTGAAAGCCACATCTCCCGTCTGCTAGGCCAGAGTCAGTGTGTATTTTCTTCTCAAGGCTCAGATTTTCGTCTCCCTTACTCTGTCAAGCCTTCCCTAGATTTCTATTCTAAATAATCACTTCTTACTACTTAGCACATTCTATCTTGTTTTGCTTTTAAAATAGGTGTGCCCTGTCTCCAGACTAGATGGTTAATTTCCTGAGGGCCCGATTCTCAACTTTTCTTCCCTATCTGAGCTTTTAAAAGGGTGATTAACACTCTGTAAATATTGATGGATTTAGGATATTAAAATCTACGTTATGATTTTTCTTTGGCAAGATGGACTTCTAGTTAGCTGGTCTAATTTATGATTTACAGATGCAGTATAAAAAAGGTATTGCAAACTAGCATAGTTTTGTATAACTTTATATGGTATTGCCACCTAATGAGTTCACCCCACATGCATGGTCCTTGGGGTGGATGTGGCTTTTTCATCTGTGATGCTGAGGACAGCAGTGTTTTGGAGAAGATTTTGGTGAAGTGGACATGAATTTATAGTTATAAAAGTGCATAAAAATCGTACTATATATATACAGCATTTTATAATTTTAAAAGTATTCATTTTTAGAGAAAGATGTTCAAGAAGTTTTTAGTTGCTAAAATCTAAATATCTGTTTCCCTTTTCCATGCTAATCTTGTAAAGGACTATGAGAAACAGCACATTCAGCAGAATATGCATATGAAAGTTTTTATTTAAATTAGACCCAAATTTTCTTTGAAGTTAATTAAAACGATAATTTCCCCTTTCATTCTCATAGTGCATTGTAGTGTTCAGAATGTCTTTTTCTCACTTTATATTTATAATTATGTAATATGGATGTGCCATACATTTTTGGAAACTAGATAGTAGCAGGCTTATTTCTGGGTAACGAGTGTTTTAAGATTTATGCCGTTGCCTTTTTAAAAAATCTTATATTTTTAATATGATAATAAGATTTTGAAGATGGGAAAAATTTTAACTTAAAAAATGATCCCAGTGCTTATTAATTTGCTATTAGCACTCATAGTAATAACAATACATGAAAATACTTCAAAGCTGCAATGTGTTTGAGAGATACAGTATGAAAATATTGTTCTTATCATTTATTTTCAAACTAATTTCTTTGTTTTTGGTTTTGTTAGCATTAACTCTATTCCCGTTAGATGAAATAAAAACAAATCTAAAACTATTTACATGGAGCATAACCATATAAAACCAATAAAAGCCAAGCTGCTCTGGTGGAAGCTGGAAGAGGGTCCCAAAGACCAAGGCAGTTGTGGAGTGTTCTGCATATCTCACCATAGCTGCGGGGCTTTCATCAGATTAAGGAAAACAACTTTTATATAAAACATTCTTTTATTTGTACAGTAAGCTACTGACATTTGCAGATTTAAAACTCATGATATTGTCAATGTGTGAGTGACACACACGATTTAAATTGTGTGTGTAGAAGTTCAAGTTTGAGTTGGACATGTTCAGAGCCACTGTGTCAGAACTCTTAGCTTAGCTAGTGAGAGAACCCTGCATGCAAATCTTAGTACAATTTTATTTTTGTGCTCTGTCATGAGTATGTAATACCTCTGAAGAAGTGATTAAAAACCAAACATTTTATTCAAAAGAATCCAACTGCTGATGATACAAAGAAAGAATGAAAATAATCTAAGGATGTTGTTAGCCAAAAATACAAAGTTGGGATAAAGTAAAATCTGGAATGTAATGTTCTAGTTTTCAGGTATTCATTATAGTCATGAATGAATAAATAAAACCAAGGTAGTTTTGTGCCTTGGGGTGAGACCATAATTTTCCACATTAAAATGATCCATACCATGTGCTTGATGTGTATAAAAAGAAAAGGTGATTTTTGAAATTTTTATTTAGTCCTCCAGCTAGTACAAAAACTACCCCATTAAGTGAAGGAGAAAGCTTTATTGAATGTTGAAAAGATGACGCTCTTTTTGGGTAATGTTATGAATGGAAAAAGTCTGATTTTCAACAAAAATGGCATTTGTCAGAAAATCATTATTCTTTCCTGTAAAAACTTATCTGAAATAGCAGTGGTGAAATAGCTTGAGTGGCTGTTTAACTCACTTTTATGATGAGAGGATTTGGCATTTGGTTTGGGCATTTTATTTTACAAAATTTGTTCTTTGCATAATGTGGAGTTAACAGTGGAGGGAACATCAGCTGACCATGTTGTTGAGAAACGTTTTCTTCAAAGAGAGGATGCTCTCGGAGGAGGAGGGTTGTGAGTCGGCACATTTTTCATCCTAGAGGAGAGATGCGCTTACATAGGCTCATCTCAGGAAGCAGCGCCAACACCAGGGCGCTAGCCCCACCTCACCTGTTAGTCAGTGTCTGATCAAGCTCTCTGCATTGTTTGAGAAAGAAATCTTGGTTAGCTCTGTCTTAGGCAACAGAGGCGGTGTAAGGACAGATGACAGCTGCCAGTTGTGACTCTGAGTCAGAAATAACTTTCTTCTCGAATGCCCCTTGTGTTTAGTTTATTTCTGTGATGTGCTTTGCAGTTGTTTTCTCTCCTAGTGGGAATTATAGACCAGTATTGTGGAATTGTGCTCACCTGGCCTCACCTGGCTGCCTAGTGCATTCTGTCAATGTCTTCACACATGTACTCTTGTAGCAAATCATCATTTGTTCTTGTTTTGGAGACTTAAGTTGATGTTACTACAGTAAGGATGTACTGAAATAAACTATAGAGTAATTTTTTTTTCCTTTAGTGGCATAATTCATAGCTTTATTAGTGACTTTATTTTATAGAATCACTGAAGTTCTAAAAGGGTCACTTAATTTTTTAGAAATACCTTATTACCTTTTATGAGGGAAGGTATATACTGTAGGGCTGTCTAAAGGCCTCAATTCATATGCCTTGCAAAAGTCAGTGGCTTACTATATTTAATTTGCCCCAACACCAAGTAGCTTACTGGAGAATAATATAGAATCATACAAATTTGTATTATAAAGAGATTTACATTTCATAGATATGAAAACCATTTCAGAAAGACTTGCCCTAGATCACTTAATCAAATTTTTGACAAGTTTAAAAATGGGGTATCTACATAGTATGTAATGTAATTTCATCTTTCTTTGGTAAACAAGTATTTCGTTGGTAAACATGTATATTCTGTATTTCTTTCGTAAAGCTACACTCTTTTATGGGAAAACTTTTTGTGGAATTGCATATAATACTTAATAACATCTAGCACTTTTAATCTTAGTAATTGGTGGTAAATTATGCACAACTTAATGTATTTATGAAAGTTAAATCCCCTCCCCTTTTAAGATGCTTATTGATGAAAGAGAATATATTAAAAATAGAAAAGGCTGAGTATATTTGTTTAAATGAATAAGAAATGCTTGTTTTTATTCTGCAGCATATTGCTATAAAAATTTTATAATGATACAATTTACAGAAGTTATAGGCTTTTTCTTTTTTAATGTCAATTATGGCATCATTACTGTTAGCATTTGTTAGTATATGAGCATGATATACAAATATAAAAATAACAGAACAAAGATGTAATATTTTCCATTTAGTGTGAAGAAATGTGTAGGATTGCATTTTAGACTATGAGACTGCAAAATAAACTTGCATGTATAGCATCGTTTACTTAAAGCCAAATTAATTTAGCCATTTGTGGTCTCTATTAAGTCATATCATCATGAATATGTCCTTATTCTATAAAAGTTTTTAAAGTAAGGTT
>NC_134120.1:3800000-3845000 GCF_040939455.1 Microcebus murinus | reverse complement strand
GTAGATTTGTTTAATGGAAATGAATTTCTAACATCTTGGCTCTTACAATTTGTATATTTTTTTTTCATCTTATGGCCTCCCTAATTATTAAAATGCTTTTTTAAGCATTTTTTTTTTTTTTTTTTTTTTTTTTTTTTTTTTTTTTTGAGACAGAGTCTCGCTTTGTTGCCCAGGCTAGAGTGAGTGCCGTGGCGTCAGCCTAGCTCACAGCAACCTCAAACTCCTGGGCTCGAGTGATCCTTCTGCCTCAGCCTCCCGAGTAGCTGGGACTACAGGCATGCGCCACCATGCCCGGCTAATTTTTTTATATATATATCAGTTGGCCAATTAATTTCTTTCTATTTATAGTAGAGACGGGGTCTCGCTCAGGCTGGTTTTGAACTCCTGACCTTGAGCAATCCGCCCGCCTCGGCCTCCCAAGAGCTAGGATTACAGGCGTGAGCCACAGCGCCCGGCCTTTTTTAAGCATTTTTAAGAAAATGTGCTGTTCAAAAAGAATAAGAATATGCATTTTTTCATTATCATGAGGAGAAGCCTAAAACCAGGCGTTACCATTTCTTGTTAGAAGCTTATATAATCTCAGTCCATTTTACATACTGAAATTTTTGGTCAACTTAATTTGTTTCCTGCTTGGAATGGAAGCCTAGTGTCTCAGGAAATGATTTGCTAGTGAATATTTTGTTGTTGTTGTTGATTATCAGATAACTTGACTTAATTTTTCAGTGATTTACTCCATCACTAATGAGAAAACTTTTATGCAGTTTGTAAATTTAATACTTCATGAACTAAATAATTAAGGTCATTATTTGTGACTCAAGTATAGCTTGTTAACAGTCAAATTCATCATACCAAAATAATTTTATTTTTGTAATCCTATTGATCCTTCAAAGAGTCTTCCTAAAAAATTTAAAGTGCTCTTAGATGCTTAGGCATTTTTTTTAGGTTTTATTTCCCTTTGTTTTTTATTAAAGCAAATTAGAAAATAAGCAGTCCATACTTTTAGTGATATTCTATAATAATTTCTTTTTGAACACTTGGAAATAATAATGATAATTAGTACTTATGTATTTTTGTCTTAATCATTGATTATCAACTAATTTTTTTACTTTTATCTTGAGTATGATTAATGGGCATGTAGCTGAAAAATGTAAAACATTCAGTTTGTTGTATTATTCCTTAGTCAATCTATATGAAATTAATTTTATAAATCAACATTTATGAGATTAATTTTATTAATTCTCATTTCCTTTATGTTTTCCTTTTACTATAATGTACTTTTGTGGAAATTCAGGTTTACTATTTATATTGTAAATATATTTAGAGTGTCAAAACTATGGACCTTGAAAATGGTAAAGTATTAGTATGAGTGAAACTTTGGATGAAATAACATGTTCTCTCAAATCATTTGTGAGAGGTTTAAATTGTTAATTATATATTTTGTTTTACAAGTGTATTCAGTTATATCATGAGAATGAGACACATCTGAATATATTATACTTATAGGTACATACCTACAACCTGTAATTAGATGCAATTTAGTATTTTCATCAAAATTTCATGACAGCAGCTACACATGTAAGTCTCTTGGTTGTTCTGCATTTAATGTGAGCGATAATAGTATAGTATATAGAATCCCAGAACTAGTTTATGAGCTTCACACGGAAAAACCTCTGATAGTGGCAGTGAGCACCTAAAACCACTTTCAGGTACCTGTTAAATTGATGCTACTCATTGTGGAAATGACAGAAAGAGAATGTGAATTACTCAATATGAACAATACACATTTTAGAAAACTTCAGAGGGCACAATCCCTTCAAATGTATATTATTAATAGCGTATGACCTTGCTGGAAGAAAGTTCTCTTCCTTAAAAATATAAACATTTCCTTTTCCTTCTCGTCATGTTAGCATTGCTTTAAAAAGATTTTATTTTGCTTTTTAAGAAATGCAATCAACATATATAAGTACAAAGAATAAAGTAAATAGATTTGCAAATCTTATCACTAAAAGACAGTCATTGTTAGCTTTCTGTAGTGTCCCTCAATGCGAACATCTCTCAAGTCTCGTATATGTATAAATATACATATAGTTATATTATATACACATATTTTAACGTAATATTTTGCACCTTGCTTTGTTTTAGCCCATGTGTTATGGACATTATTCCATGTCAGTTTATAAATACAAATTTACATAATTTTAATGGCCCTCTAATCTATTTATGTGTATCATGATGTTACTAGTTAATGGGCATTTATAATGTTTCTAAGTTTTTACTGTGTAATACTATGTGTAAATCTTTTCTAAGTTATTATTTCCTTATTGTAAATTCTACAACTGGAACTGTTGTGGAAAAGGCGTTTGTATTTTGTTATATTTCAGCACCCTTCTACTTCATGCTCACACAAACAATGCCTAGTCTTCATTTTATTGTATGTATTGGAGGGAGGGGGAAGAATGCTATATTAAAATAAGTCTATATTTTATATAGCAAAATAGTTGTAAGATTTCAAAGAAATTTCTAATAATGTTTGCTTCAAGTCAGTTCTAAAATTTTTCTGTTACTCTTTCTTTTTGTTAACATTACCTTGATGGAAAATTTTGTGAAATATTTTGCATATTTGAAATATCAAATGGTGATTACCCTTCAGAAGAAAAAATAATACTTAATATATTTAGATTGCATATTTTTATGTCTGCTAGTTTTAATGTATATGCATGTTTTATTGGATGCTTGATTTTCCAGGAAAACTGTAATAATTAAGTTTGTAATAAATTTTCAAGTAAAGATTAATGATAAATATGGTAGTCTGTGTTCTGTTATAAAGCTAGTTGTCAGCCAACCAGTGGTAGGAAAGTTTTTTTACTTGGCCAGTGTGTAGGGAATTCTAAGGTATCTTAGACCATATAGAATTCAGCAGTTACAAATTTTGAATGGTTATGATAATACATTTTTAAAAATTACATTGAGATTTGTTCTGACTCTTCATAGGTTATCCTTAGTGAGAGCTAGGTCCCACATTACCATGCTGTAGTTCTTAGCCAGTTTTATTACCTGTGAAAGTCAAACAGAAGCTTTACAGCCACCTTATATTCAAATGCTTCACCCAGTCTTGAACTGACTGGAGTGATGGCAAGCCCTACTTGCTCCCCTGCTCTTGTGCAAGTAGTGATAGGGTTGTCATCAGCACTGTGGTGTCAGTCTTTTCTTCCCCCTCCTCTTCATCCATCCCTCTGCTCACAGATGTGCTGCTGCCAGCTTTCACAGGTGGTGAGACCTTGGGTACTTTCAACTCCCTGAAAAAGAAGACTTGCTAATCAGTGGGCATCTAGACTGTGTCTATGGGATTTTTCTTTGTAGTACACTAAAAATGGCAAAATTCATGTTGTATTGTTAAGGAAGCATAGCTGTTTACTCTTGGGAGAAAAATATTTCCTTGTACATATCAGCAGTTTTTAAGTTTATTTTTTGAAATGCGTTATTTGGCTTCTTTTACATCTTGCTAAATTTTATTTGAAAAATTTAAAAGGAAGATTTTGAAGAATGGTTTGTTGTTAACCAGAAAATGTATAAGCTTTTCTATAAAGAAAGCTTATAAAGAAAGTTTGGTATTTCTACTTTTGTCATATTTATATTTTTTAAGAACCAGGGAAGCTGTGTTGTGTTACCTTGGGTCTGTGTGTCAGCCGTGAATGACAGAGATAATGTGGTTTTTATCAATATTAATACTTTCTGGGGCATAGTTTCAAAAAGGTCAGGAATGACGGAGCGAAAAATTTTTACGAGAATGCTTTATAACGTGCCTTGAAAACATGGAGCAATTTAACAAACTTGATTGTCCTTGGCTTCAGAGTAAAGGTTGCATATCGAAAGCTCAGGACGTTGCCAAGAATACAGAACAACTGGAATGCGCCGGGTGCCTCTATAGTGCAGAGTCTTTGTGAGCACTTTTAATAGCTGCTGTAACCTGCAATGGGAAGACTGGCTGAGAACTTATTTCAGTTGAAGTTGGACATGTATCATAGTCTGTTTTTTCTCTTATGTATGTACTTCTTTGCACAGTTGAATTATTTGTAAATCGTCACACAATTATAGACCAGTCTAGTGATTTTCTGGGAGGAAATGCTGTTTTAGAAATTAGGTACTCAGTTTTATAAAATTACCATTATCAATGCATTAAAAAACCCACCCCTTAATATTTCAGGGTTGGCCATTATTTTTTAAAGCTGACTATCCCATCCAAGTTTTTTGATGCATGCCATATGACAGACACATAGCATTATCAGGAAAGAACATGTTAATTATTCTAATTAACATGTGACTTCAGGAGTCTTAGATTAATCAGCATGTGATCTTGGCTATTTGTACCCTGTGGGAATTTTTCGCACTCAGATGCAGAAATACCAGGCTAAATATATGGCTTTGTTTGTACATGGAGACAGTGTTCATCGTAGTAGTACTGTACATCTAAGAAAACAGAAAGTAATTAAAATGTTGATTACTGTAGTAAATCTCTGAAACATCTGATTATTTGTATTTCATATATGCTCACATTTCTGAGAAGTTAGCTTTACAGCAACCTACCATGATTATCTGATATCCTCCGGAAGGTTAGCTGAGTTGTTTCCTATATTACTTAGGAAAAAATTTCTTTTCACAATTGAAAATGTCAGCATCAATTTAAAGTAACACTAAGCATGTGCTTGCTTTCTGAATATTATCCTCCTCCACCTCCTTCCAACCACCCTGCCGAGGATCTGGCTGTGACAGTTTGATTAGATCATCAATCCTCACTGTTAACAGCACTTTTCCTGAACACCTGGGCTGCCAGGTCACATCTGAATTCGGCTACCGTTGTTTCAGTGACCCGACGAGCATTCACCATAGCAATTTACATTACGTGCACAAATTAAAAGTTACCTTATAACAACAGTTTACTTTAAAAAATGACCTCTTTCCCCCCATGTTAAAGTTCTGTTATGTTATAGGAGGTGCATTTTTATATGATGAAAGACTATTTTAGAACATAGTCGCCCACCTTGACGAAGGTGTGTTTCTTTTTCTTTTTACTTGGGCTCTTAGATCTGTATTTCTATAATGAAAGTAATCTTGTCTTTTATCTATTTGTGCTATTTAAAAATCTGCTTTGATTGCATTTTTAAAATTTGATTACATTTTTACCAGATTTAAGCCTAAATAAATAATTGAATTTGTCATATATTGCTGAAAATCTTTCTGCTTTCTGCTCCTAAATTCTCCAGTTGAACTGTCACAATAATCTGATTTATACTTTTCTATTTATAGTTGTAATGATAGAGATAAATACCTACTTACATTTTCAGTGCAAATTGTTTGGTGGCAGACTGCAACATAAGCATACTGTTAAATCTAGCATTATTGGGTTTTTTGATACCATAATTATTTTTATTTCCCCTACAACTTTTTATTTTTATAATAAAGGGAGGAAAACTATGATAATTTTATTATTAAAGTATATGTATGATACATTGTATTATGGTAGAGACCCGACTTCTGTTGTTTAACCAAAGTTTTCCTGTTGATGTTTGAGCAGTATTTGGTGGGGATTGAAATGTTCCACTAAAGAGTATCGCTACCTAATACATAAATAGTATCTGTGATTTTAGCTGGAACTTGCTATTTTTAAATTTTTAATTCTTCATTATTTTAAGGCAGATTTTATACTGTGTCAACAAATCAAGATGGTGTGGTATTTTTGTGAGAAATTCAAGATATTCCATGATTTCTAAACTCTTTTATTCTTTTCATTCTTGTTTAATGGAAGAGGATATGGGTGTAGACATTATAGACTTCCCTATTGATAATACACTATTTTTTATAGTAAGATAAATCTTTTTGAATCATTAAAAATTGTTATTCTGATTTTTTAATGACCTATTCATATGTACTAAACATGGGAACATATTTTTAAATAATACTAAATATTCATAAGTAAGATTATACTTTGTAGGACTTCAAGCCAGCATGTGTGCACTTAGGTTTTCTGCAGTATTCTAGGGCAGTGACTGAACACTGCTCTACTGTAACCATAGGCATGTGTCCTAGGTCAACTGAGTCTCTGACTTCGCACTACTCCCATTTTCATTAGCATGTCTAATGCTCCTAACCAAATCTTTATATCTCAGAAAGTCAGTGACAATTGTAATCTCCTAAGCTTTGGACAGTGATACAGTATAAGACGTTGGAAAGTTCATTTGATTAATCATTAATTAACCTAGTTTCAATACACAGACCTTCATTTTAGTCTACGCAGATGTGAGATTGTGGAAGGAAAGCTGGGACCGGGGTTAGAGGATCTGAGTTCCAGTCTGTCCCTAAGTAGCTTCCTTTCCTTGGACAAATCTCTTTGGCTCTCTGAGTCTTAGTGTCATTGTCTGTAAAGCCAATATGATAAAATGTAGACTGTCGTGAGGCTCAATTAAGGTAATGAAAAGTCCTGTAAAGGAAATAAAATAACATATCATAATGGATAAAACTCTAACAGAGAAATTATTAAAATCCAGTACCTGAATTTTAATTCTAACACTGCTATTTTATTAACTTATTCAATTTGTCCAAGTTACTTAACCTGTGGAACTCAGCTTACTCGAAAATACAGGGAATAACACATTTCTTACAAAATTCTTAAAAGGAGTAAATGAAATGAGATTAAATATATAAGTGGCATAGCATAGGGCTTGGCATCTAGAAGATATTCTACAATTGTGAATAACCTTCTTCTGGTACATATTATTAATTTGACAAAACTTTTTTGAGGCTTGGCCTGGTTTTAAACTCTAGGAATGGAGTGGTGAGCAAGATAATGCTTCTTGCCCACGGAGTTTACATTCTCATGGGGGAATCAGAAAGCAAGTCAATGAGCACACAGATAATTTCAGAAATCAGTAGGTGTCGTGGAGATAATATGTCAGGAAAGGCGACAGAAGTGGCAGGTGGGCAAGATAGACTGTTTAGGGAAGGCACCTCCAAAGGTGCCTTTTTAAGAAAGCTTTTTATTTCAGATAATTGTAGGTAGACTCAAATATAGTTGTAAGAAATCAACTCAGACGTGGAAAGACAAATGTCACATGTTCTCACTTATGAGTGGGAGCGAAATAATGTGTACACACAGAAGCAGAGTATAGAATGATGGACAGAAGTCCCTCGGAGGGGTAAGTGCGAGGGGTGGATGACGGGAGGTTGCTTGGTGGGTACGGTGTGGGTTGCTCCAGTGATGGATGCACCAAAGGCCTTGACTCCACTGTACGCGTTATACCAGTGTAGCAGAATCACACTGGGACCCCGTGAATATGCACAAATAAAAGATAAATTTAAAAAATTGATGTGTCAGGACGCAGATTGCCATACAAGGAACTACTGTGAATTGCAACTAGTTTGAATGCAAAAGAGTACATCATTAAGGTGCTAATTTTTTTTCCAATAAAAGAAAAGCACAGAGTCCATATATCCTAATACATTTTTGAGTAGAAGCTTGACTGTTATGAGAAAGAATGTATCACAGAGTATTCCAGGTGGAGGGAACAGGAAGTATGGTGATTCTGAAGTAGGAACTGAGTGTGGTACTTTGATCGCCTGAAGTAGGGTCCCCTGGGCCATAACATATACACAGAGGTGAGTGTTTTAAGAAGATGTGAGCTGCAGGAAGATCGTGCAGGATCCCGAGAGGCATGGTGAGGAGTTGTTTCCTTTGTGCCATGGATCTTCATGGGAAGATTTCAATAGGGCAAATAACACTTTGTAAAACTGCACTAGTTGTGCTATAGAGCGGTGCTCATGTTGCCCTGCAGTAATTTCTCAAACTTTTGTACCTCCCCGCCTCCAGAGTTTTAAGTTGACACGTAACCATTTTCATCCTAAGTATAAATAGTTGTACAGGATATAACTTTTAGTGTAGAGTAAAAATTGACTTATAAAATAATACAAGTGCCACTTAAAAATGTATCCAATAGAGCATAATACCATCATGATTTGAAACTCACTATCATTCATTTAAAAATACATGAAAAAGCTCTTAACTGTCTGAAAATTTTTATTTCTTTTTGAACTCATATATCTATTACATACATCTCCCAGATTTTATGTTATAGTATTTAAATGTGAAAATACTTAAATGATCATTTTATTTCTTCAGTGATCATCCTATCATTTCTGGGTAACTATATAGTATACTACATAGTATACTATAACTATATAGTATACACTATGTATATATGTGTATATATATATGTATATATATATATTTGTGTGTGTGTATATATATGTATATACACGTTTATGTAAGATTTTTAATTTTTTTCTTTTCTTTTTTTTGTTTAAGAGACAAGGTCTTGCACTGTTGCCCAGGCTGGAGCACAGTGGCCTCAAACTCCTGGGTTCAGGCAGTCCTCCTGCCTCAGCTTACCAAGTAGCTAGGAGTACAGGTACAAGCCACCACACCTAGCTAATTTATTTTATTTTATTTTTTTGAGACGTGGTATCTGGCTACGTTGTCCAGGCTGGTCTTTCACTCCTGGGCTCAAGCAATCCTACTGCCTCAGCCTCCCTACTACTAGGATTACAGGCATGAGACACTGTGTCTGGCCTATTTTTAAATATTTCTTACCATGAAGCTGTAAATGTGTTAAAAATGTCTAGAAAGGGTTATTATAATCCCTACTAATATACAGTTTATTGAAACAAAATCTATAAAGAATTTGATCAGTATCAAACCTAAAATGTTTTATGACATTGGAATTGCATCATTTACTGAGACGAAGAGAGTTTCTATTCAGGTGCCCATGGATGAATATATTACTACTAGAATATAGCTAATTCTGATGGAAAGTATTAGTAAATGTTATTGAGAGACTATAATTACAGGGTTTATAGATGGAGATCTAATGATTATTACGTATACTGCTCATGTATTGTTTATATTATGTTATGGTAGAATCTGCTACATTTTTAAAATTTACTTCCAATTCTAGTAAGTACATGACAGGAATGAATAAATAAGCAGAGATGTGCTAGATGAGTGGCACCAAATGGATAGATATGTGCATTTAGTCAAAATTGATAGTCCCCAATATTCTTTGGGTAAAAGCTAATGACAACCTTCCTCTTTGATGAAAATAAAAATGTTAAATTACCTCTGAGACACGTTTCTTTTACTGATAGAATATTGGTCCGTGGGAAGTAAATGTAGAGATTTTCACCTCATCCTCTTTGAAATTACAAACAATGCGTAGTAGCAAATATAGACTCGGCCGTGAGTGAACAAGAGTACTTTTTCCTAACACATAATAGTGAAATTGCAGATAGAGTGTGTTTAATGACAAATTATTTGCCACAGTTCTTTTAGGGAAAAAACAACGACCCAACAACCAAAAGTTGAGTAATCCCACTCTTAGATAAGGCACGGATCTGTGCCATGAGTTTTATTTTAACTGAGTGAAATGAAGTTCTACTCTCTTCAGTTTCTTACCTATTCTCTTAAACGTTGCTTGGATTTAGAAGTGATATCCTTCACTGATAATTGTTTGGGATTGATGAAGCTAGAACTTTACGTGAGAATTGTTATTACTCTAAGTATCCCATCTGCAGTATACCTGAATTTAGAACGCCTGAATTTAGAATGTCTGAATTTAGGCCAACTGCCCTGTGTCTAATGCTTCTCTTTGTCATGCTTCTCTTTGTAGAAATATTTACAAACTAGGAAAGACTGAAATCTCTACCCAAGGTTTATGGCACCCCACATTAAAAGGGCTTTTTAAATAATGATGGGGTTTTTTTTGTGTGCGTGTGTGTGTGTGTGTGTGTATGCCCCAGTGGTTTTTACCACTTTGGAACAAGCTAGAGTGTGGGCAAGAAGAATGACCTTCTTTTTTTAAGTGAGAGAAAGGCAATTATGAAATAAATAGGTGGTTAGGAAGAACTGGCACATGGTGCTACTTCAAAAGCTTTCTTAGGTTTATCAATAAGCCAAAAGACTATAAATGGAGTTAAGGTTGAGGAATCAAATCAATAATTTTATACAACCTGTGCTCATGTACCTTTGCGAGAGTCTTCAGGTATACCCAGAGGATATGGCAGTCAGTGGTCTGAGCCCAGAGGTCCTGTCATGAGGAAGGAAGGAAGGGAGTTAGTTCAAGTACGAGGTGACAGGAGTTTGGACCACAGTGATGGGAGTCATCAGATTTGTGAGAGACTTTGAAGGCAGTGCTGACAGCACCAGCTGCAGGATTGTGAGAATTGAGTGAAAGGGAGGAGTCAACAGGGCGAATGATAGTGCATTTAGCTGAGATGGAAGGAACTGAGGTGACACATTTTGAGCTGTCTTTGGGCATCAAGATATAGGCCTGACATACTACCATACAGACATGTGGCGATGTGGAGCAGGTGGTTGCGTGTGTCATCCTAGAGCTGAAGGCGCAGGCCAGGTTGAAGGTAGAGGCCTAGGCTGCCATCAAGGCAGGGAGTTAGGAGGAAGAGAGGGGATGAAGGCAGAGCGTTGGGTAGGCCAGTTAGCAGTCAGGAAGACAAAGAGGGCACTGCAGTGGCCTCTATCTGAAAAACAGCTTGTGAAGGAAAATAGTTTGTATGGGCATATTAAAGCTTATTGATTAAAGTTTTATATTTTAAGCATCAAAGGTGATGTGTTTTTTTTTTATTAGTAACCTCAGTATTGATATCCTGAGTAGTTAGTTGTCTGAGACTTCATTAGGATTCTGCTGTGAAATTCATGTGTGTTTTAAAGCTGAGTAGCATTATACAGTTATAGTCTGTTCTTAGTGTTCGGCTGTTAGCAGGTAGGGAAAGAATATGGGAAAGAAATAATGTGATTTGATCACATGCCGTGTTTACATTTCTATCATTGGTTGCATCAGACATGATCACAGTTCAGAGTTTCGCAGTTATATTTTTCCTAGTAGTTTTCATTTTAACTTTTAAAAAACTTTATTCTCTGTTCTCTGTAGTTTTGAGGTACCCTACCCTTTGCGTGTTTCTCCACAATTTTTCACTGACCTTAATCTTTGCATATTATTCTACTACGTTTCTTTTAGGAAACCTCTGTCTTCTGCTGTTGTCCTTATTTCCTTCCTCTCTGTGAGTTGAAGCAGCATGGCAGAGTGTTGGAGGACCTAAGTAGTGTTTCAGCCAGTCTGGGCTTGTCTCAGCTCTTCCACTCAGGAGCTGTGGGACCTTTGCAAAGAAGCTTGCAGTTTCTGTGAGTTAAAGGAGGCAGTATTAACATTTATCTCAGAGGGCTGTAAAATTTAAATGAGGTATACGTTTTCTAATACATAGCAAATAATCTTCTTAGTCAATTGCCTACAAGGACTTCTTTAATCTGATTCAGATATACCAGCTTAAATCTAGTCTCCCTCTATCCCTGATAGGACAGAGAGAATTTTATTTTCCTACATTACATTTTGTATTTAACCTGCTGTTCTTTAAGTATAATGTGTCTTCCCTCCACCCCTCCTGTTTTTATGATTTTGTCTTTGGTTTTCAATACTGATTATATTGTGACCTATGTGCACACGTGTGTGTGCGTGCGTGTATATGTGTGTGTGTTCATTCTGTCAGGTTTGATGAGCTTCTTGAATGTGGAGGTTTATTTCCTCAGTTTTGGAAACTCCCTGGCCACCACCTCTTCTGTGTTCCTCCTGTCCCTCTGCCTGTTCTTCTGGGACACCAGGTCCCTTCATCATCGGCCTTTATGTGGACCCCCCTGTCTCTTATGCTGTGATCTATTCTTACCATTCTTTCTTCTCCTTAGTCTTTAGTTTGATATTTTCTGTGGACTCTGTCTTAGAATTCGCTGATCCTGTCCTTTGATATTTCCGCTTTTCTTTTAAACCATTCTATGAATTCTTAATGAAGATATTTTATTTTTTAGATCTAGAATGTTCACCTGATTTTTTTCATCTAGATTGCAATTTTTTGTTGCAGTTCTCCATTTTTAAATCCATTTTGTTGCTTCTTTTCATATCTTTTCTTTAACATGGTAATCATTTCAGATTTTTTGTTTATTTTTACCCTGAATTATTGATTGCATTTTCCTGCCTGTTTACATGTCTGGTAATTTCTTGGTTCTGTGCTCAATGTGGTGTGTTAAGAGAGAACCATAGCGGCCCAGATGGTATCGTCTAAGAGGGAGGATGGCCCATTTCCTCTGTTAGGCAGAAAAGGTGAGCAGTGACCACTACGTCCAACAAAGGAGTGGCCTGCATGGAGCCTGGCTTACGATTTTAGTAAGACTTGGTGCCCCTTTGGTTTGTCCCTGTTTTATGGCCATGGACATCGAGTGTTTCTGATTGAGCTCGAGCAGGTGGGCAAGCCCTCTCTCTCCCAGGCCTGGAAGACTGCACAGGGCCTACTTGTGTCCTGGAGAAGTTTTGAGCTTAGTTTTTAGGTTTGCACCTCATGCAGTGTTTAAGGTGGACCAAACATCTCCAATAGGAACCCAGTTTTATTTTGTTTTATGGGTTTATCCTTCTGTTTTTCTCAAATACAAGCAAATATGAAATATATTTTGAGGTTTAAAAATGTAAAACATTTTCTTTCTCATAATACTAATCAAGCAGCTGTTAATACCATTAATTTTCCATTATTATTTATGCCCTTTACAGAAGAGATTAATAAACAGCTTGTCTAAGTTCATTGGGATCGCTATTTGAAGTCAGACCGTCTGTGTCCAGAGCCTGTGTGTTTAGCTGCTGTCTTCCGCTGCCTAGTGATGTGGATAAGCGGGATCCTGTTTCTTGTAGCAAACCCTCCCTATGAATTCATGATATGACTGTAATATTTTAGGTCCTTTCTACTTAATTGTGTTGATAGATTATTATTGCTAAAGCATACCTCTTTTGTTATGTTGTTTCTTTACTCAAAACAAGGCGAGTGTCCGTGCCTCCCAATAACATTTTGGAGTTCTTTATATGTTGTTTCAAGCTCTAAAATATATATATATCCAAGTATGAATTATGTTTATGTCTCCTACACAATTTCTTTGGACTTGGGACATGAACATTATTATACTCATGGATATGCAAATTCATGGTTGGAAGTTGTAGAACATACTGGATACTCTTGTACAAAAAGATAATCAGATTTTTTGGTATTCTGGCACTCTCTTTAATTTAGCCCACTAAATTCCTTGCTTCTAGGGAATAATCATATTATGATATATTTATGGTTGCTTTCTTTGGTTGATGTTGAGTTGAGGTAAAAAAAATTAAATGGTTCACCTTCTGATTCAACCCTCTTATTAGGGTCGTTTTCTGAAATACCTGAGTGGAATGTTTTTTCTAAAATTAAGATTTCATTAATTGCGAGCTTTTATTTGTGGAACTAGCAATCAGAAAGACCTTCTGGGCCAGTTAGTATCCTCCATCATACTTTCACTTGCACTATCTACTCTCTATTTCTAGTCTAGTTTTTCGTAAGAAATTGAGTACTTCTCTGAGGAAAAAAAATTGTTTTTACAAATGCATTTAAAAACCTTTCTAAATGGTTATGATTCCTAATCTTGACCTTGTTACTAATTGTCCGTTTCTTATCTTATTATGCCATAATACTGTTGGCATTTTGTTTGGTAGCTTTGATTAATTGAAATCTAGAATTTGGCATTTTATTTATATTTTGTGACAGAATATTCATAAAATCATATGTAGCATTTATCATTTAAATTTATGTCCATATAATTCAATAAGCAGAGTATTATTCTAAGATGTACCTAATCTTTATAAATTGCCAAAAGCATTCTGCATTTTAACATGCAAATATATTAATGGTCTTGAGTTTTGTACAGTATTTGTGTCAATAAAGATGTGAGCTTATTATTGAGTTGGGGATATAACTTATGTACTAGATAAATAAGGGATTATTTTCTATAGGAATTTATCCCACTGTATTTCTTTTCCTTTTTTCTCTTAAATTTATGAAGAGCCTCCTGATTTCCTCATATGTTTGTTTGCTAAAAATTTATCTCTGAATAAAATCTTGTTATTTTATGTTATTAGGGTTGATTTTACATTGATCAGAAGGTTTAATATACTCAGACATTCCAGCAGATACTCCAAGCGTGGACGCAGAGTTTCTATCTCAACTGATAGATACCTGGTCAGTTTGGTTGGTAGTGTGGATCGCAGCTCATGTGGATGGGCCATGTTGCTTTCGAAGGAGAAATATCTCCTATGTCACTTGCTCTTTTGCAATTTGGAATTCTTATGCTTTTTGATCAAGAATTTCAGGGAATAAGCTTTGGTGCCTTTTCCAAGATCCTTTTTTTTTTTTTTTTTCATAATGTGTCAATGAGATCTACAGTTTCTTCTACTATAGTCCCCTTACTATGATAGGGTTAATGTCTTTAATTTATTTTAAAAACAGCTCCTATACTTCCTTTTAATTGTTTATTTGGTTGACATTTGTCCCTAAAAATCACCTTATTAATTTTTAATTAATGTAGAAAAATACATGTAATAATTTATAGATAAAAGCAGGTAACTCTTACAATACTGTTCTTGTTTGTAAAATATAAAATACAAAAGAAAATTTTTCATTTCTTTAACTCATGGTAATAAGTTATAAATTAGTCTTAGAATTACTTTACCACCGTTTAAGACATTCATTTGCTGATAAATGAATGAATGAATAAATATTAATTTGTTAAGGCCTGTGTATTTTCAAAATCCTGTGAAGGTTGTTCTGGACATATGAAGATACTTCAAAGTATTAAATCCTCCATAGAAGTCTGTAATGTTGGATTGGAATTATTTTATGTGTGACCATGAAGTGCTTTTTACAGTGTTTTTTGTAGATCATTTTAAAGCCAGTGATATGTTCTAAAGCTACCCTGAATTTTAGAGACATAGGGTCGTCAGTTCTCTGTAGTCTAGTGGCCAACAGCTATCATATTTTGCATTTTAATTGGGTAGCTTAGCTTATATATTGGCTCAAAATTTCATTCTGATTTTGAAATGTACAAATGAAATCTACAAGTCATAGTTTCTCAAAGTGTAAATTTATTATACTAACCTAGCTTGGAAATTTGAGGCAACTTTTGGTATCGTTGTGTAAATGGGGTTTGTAGCCTGTGCTTGTCCAGTTTGATTGGTCAGTCTGTACCTGCATTTCCCTTCTGTGTTAGTGCAGAATTCACAGCTGGGGAAGCAATGAAAACAGGACAAGAAAGCACCTCACCCCTCTTTCATAGCACAGTGCTTTGCTTGAACTTGTGACTTGTCCATGGGTCAAGTTCTCCCACACTCGATTTATTAAAATGAGTTGATCTTCTGTTCCTGACATGTAGATAATGAAGTGTTAGGTTTGTGTGCTACATTTTTTTGTCATTTTAATTTCTGTATCCTTCAGACTTTGTATATTTGTTTCTTATCTTCTATTATTCAGTATGTTTATTAGTTTTAGTTTGAATTTTTGCCTATGTAAATATAATGGCTACTTAAAGATTTGTTTTTAGGTTATCAAAAGAAATTTCTTCACCCTAATACTTTTCTTGTATTGACTAAAATAGGCAAAGCTCCTTTTATGCACAGATGTATTCAGCAGCTGTTTTCTTACACATTTTTTTAAACACATTTTGGCTAAATCAGAAATCGAAATGCAAAATACAGCACAGAGAAATATCACATGTATTTATGGCACTCTCTGGAGGACTGAGGAATAGATTACATTCATTCATATGTGGCCTGTTTCCAATCTTGACAGTCATTATTCAGTACATTTCAATAATATAACTTTAAAACATATTTTTCATTGCATTTAACTGGTTTGAAGGCCATTGAACAGGAAAAAAAAATACTAAATGTGAATAAAGGCTAAAACATTTTAGCATGGCTCTTGATAAATCATAAAGGCAACAATTTTTCTCCCTCTGTCTCCCCCTGCCCTTCTGTGCTGAGACATGTCTGGAAGCACGGTTGCTAGTGACATGTCTTCCCCTCCCTGAGAGGTGGGACCACGTGTCAACAAACACTGAAGTGTCCACTGAAGAAGTCCTGTGGTCTTCTTGGTCAGGTGTACAGAATTCTGAGACTCGGGGAAAGTTCATCACAGACAGTGTAGGAAGTATAATGTGGAAAGGCCCTGCAAGAAATAGCTGCCAGTCTTTGTAGTTGGGTAAGAAATATTCACGCTATGGTTCCAGTTGTATCTGGGGTGAGTTTCAGATAGTCTATGATGCTTTTTGCCCTTCTCTATATATTTTCCACGAGCAAAGTTCTACTTTACTTAAAAGGAAGTTCCTTTTAGTTGTTCCTTCTAAGAGTCATTTTCATTTCCAAAATATTCTCTAGGGGTGATAAGATCTTTCTAATCTAAGGAGATATGGAAGTTTGACAGTGTGACTAAAATGGTAATTTTGCAACCATGCCAAGAAACGCCTTTCATCTTTCCTGTTGTGTTTCCCATAATATTCTAGTAATATGAAACATAGCTTATAAGAGCAGTCAAACTCATTCTCTTGCTTTCTTCCTTATCTGTCCGTGGTAGGTGACAGTTGAGCAGACAGCATTGTGTAACTAGTCTTTTTTCTGTTGTTGGTTTTGTTTGAGTTATCAGATGCTCTTGTTATCTAGTGCTGTTTGGAGAGCTACCAGAAATATTTTGGACAGTATGACCAATTTATCTGCTTGGTGATGTTCACTCAATGTTGATTGAGGGATTCCGACATCCCAGATACTTTCAGAAAGTTGGAAAATGTGTGAATGTTCTGAGTACCAGCTTTGATATTACATCATGGGGCTTACTGTACTAGGACAAAAAAAAAAAAAAAAAAAAAATCAATGTTTTACTCACTATCAGTATCAAATATAAATTTTTTTTCTTTTTATGAATTTAAATTTTAAAGGTTATGGCAAGAATCCGTGACTACAAAGCTATCTGTTCTCCAGAAATATCCCAGACAGAAGAGCTTTTGAGTGCCTATGCTATGCTGAATTTCTTGGATAAAATTCATGGTATTTGAAATGAAAGAATTCATAATCCAGTATGCTTACCTTCTTTTCTTATCTAATGTATATTTTTATTAGTTTTTTTAAAAATTTTTTTCTTTATTTTAATATTTTAAATTATTTAACTTTTATTTTTTCTTTTCTTTTTTTACTTTTCTAAGATGATGGGATTTATTAGTTTTTATTCCTTTAGAAAAGTGTGAGAACAGGGTTCTAGTTTTGATAATGGAGTTATTCAGCAAACATTTATTCAGCATTATTTGCGGATAACTGCTAAATGCTAGGAATACTAAGATGATACGATCTTCAAGATCACTGGGGAAGCAGGGGACAAGGAGGGCTGTTGATCAAGTATTGAGGTTAATCTGGTGATGGAGAGACGCACAGTGTGTTGTGGCAGCAGAGTGGGGAGAAATCTAGCTGAATCTTGCAGGTGATTTTTTGATGAGATCTTTCTTAAAGGGTAGTGGATGAATTGCAGCAACATTTAATTGGTAAAATCAGCAGAACTGGTTATGGAATGGTTATGGGGCATGAGGAAGAGCAGGGGATTAAGGATGCCTCCGAAGTTCCCACTATCATCAGATGGGATCTACATTACTGCTGGCAAATGGGATACTGAAGTAAGTAGCTGCAGTGGGTGAATATGTAGGAATATCAGTAATAGCCAGTTCTTTCTTGTAGGAGCTTTTAATCTTATGGTTCAGATAAGTTCACAGGAAAAGATCTGTTCCAGAAGAAACAGCTGTTTTTATAAAAATGCTAAAGAGTTTAGAACTAGAAGCTATGACACTATTTGCTATCAAGAAATTCTTTGTCTGGCCATGCCCGTTGGTCTCCTTTAAATTTGGGACCCCTAAACACAAGGGGTCTTTTGTGGATCCTGGTATTCTACTGTATTTCTCTGGTTCACTGGTCCTCTCTCTTTCCTGGGTAAATATTTTGTACCTTCTCCTGTGTCTTCAAACTGCTTGCTTTACTTTTGGAGAACTTTCAAAAACTTTCTTCAGTTGGCTATGTTTGGATACAAGTTAAGAGAATAAAATTGTTCTCAGGAAGGTATTTTCCCAGGTCTCTATGCTGATAAGTCTAGGCAGGTGGTTCTCTGGTTCTATGGCAGTTGGCAAATCTTAGAAAACTGCAAGTAGAGAGAACATACCATGTCCTTAGCCTGTGTCCTGCTCACTTTCTCTTTCTGCATTTCCACTCCATTATCTCAGTCACGATCTGTCAGAGATATAGGTAGCATTCTTTTCAAGGTTGACCTCTCAGCCAATTGGCTGAGGTGCTTTGTGTGTGGTGGTGTCTGAGGGAACTCCGTTTCCCTCAGAGACTCCAAGAGCAAGTTTTAAAAGTTAGGGGACAGTCTTTTTTCTTCTCTAGTTCAGGGAATACCTGCCCCACCTCTACTGTTATATTTGTAGGGTTAGGATGGGATGAGGGATTGGGGGAAAATGTTTATCAATAATATTAATATTTCTCTGCAAAATCAAACATAGAATCTCTGCATCTACTGGAATGTCTTGTTTGTTATGATTAGTACCTAGTGTCCCAGCTCCCCATGTACAGTGCCCTCAGGTAGAAGGGAACATCGTGAACAAGGACAGAATGGGGGCTAACAGATCAGGTCAGCAACAGGGTCACCCGATACTGCCTCTGAAAAGGACTCACCATTTCTGCGCTGAGCAATGGGGCAGACCAGACCATTTCCAAACTCCCTGTATTCTGAGAGATGTTTTTTAGACTGTTTGTTTTGAATTAATTTCAGAATTATAGAAGAGTTGTGAGAAAGATTCAAAGAACTCCAGTATATTCCTTTTAAAGTTCCAGTGTTTCAGTAATTCCTTCATAGCAGAAGGATCCAAGCCCGGTCGTCAAGTCCTTCTCTAGTCTCCTTCAGCCTGGAGCAGTTGTTTGTTCTTTCCTTGATTTCCATAACCATGACATTTTGAAGATTAGAGGCTAGTCATTTTGTGAAATATCCCTGCGTTTGAATTTATCTGATGTTTCCTCATTATTAGACCTAGGTTATGCATTTCGACATTGAGAACAATATGTATTTTGTGGGAAAATACTATGAGATTATGAAATATTCCATTTCTTTTCCTTCTTTCACCCACTGGTTTTAGCATCCATTGATGTTTCCTGCCTGAATTTGTTACTGGAATGGTTGCCAGATGTGGATTTTATAATTTGATTTTTCTGCCTACCATTGCTTTTTCCTCTACATTATTTTTTTTTCATTAATTTGTTTGTATCAGTTTGGGTTCATGGTTTTGTTTTATTCATTGAGGTATGCTCCACTCCTATCATTATCTACTTGAGGCTCTGTCATCCTGCATTTGGCTTGTGGAGGTCCCCTCAAACCACCTCCCATGTTCTTTTCATGTGTCTGTATCACTTTTTTTAGTACTTCTTTATTTTTTGCCATAGAAAAAAATTTCAGGCCTATTTAGTTACTTCTTCAACCCAGGCCTGGAATTCTCTATTTTTCCAAAGAGCCCTGTGTCCTTTTGCAGGAGAATGGTATTTAGAAACCAAATCTGGATGTTAAGAATGCTTATTGCTGCTGGGGCATCACTGTTTCCAGGGCCTCATGGTACACAAAGCTAGGAAGATTACATACATTTACATCTTTTCTTAGTTCTAAATCATTCTTTATGTATTGACAACCATGAGGCCACACTGAAACCACCAATTCCAATGCTGATCCAACCTCACTAGGTTAATTTTAGCTTTTTGAATATCTATATTTGTACCTCCCTTCTCTGACCATGTGAAATCTGCCTTATGTTATACTTAACATTTGTTCAATTTGTTTGTTCATTTACCCTGTAAACAGCGAATCTCTAGACTCATCTGGGCCGCCTCCCTGCTCAGATGCCCTTATCTCCTGGGTCTCAGTCCCCTCCAAGCAGCCTTTCAGCTCCTGTCAGCACCCCACCCCCTTTCTCTCACTCTGTTGTCCTTCCTCCTGTTCAAGCCTGCTTCTTAGATTTTTGGGTAAGTAGGAAGACCAGAGTGAGATTCTTAATGCATCGATCTGTTGGCTCCTGGTTGGCTGTTGATGAGGGGTGTGGAAACCTGTAGGTATCTGAGCATCCTCCCTGGCTGCTTCAGTAGAACCTGGGGAGGAGCAAAGGTTGACCTTCCTGCTGTGCTGCTTCTGATTTTCCTCAGCCCTGTTAGCTGAGTTGTGGCCTGGAAAACTTTCAGAACAGTCGTTACAAATTCTGTTGTCTGACAAGGGTCTTACATTTGACCCAGATTTATGTCTTAAGAGGCTGCTAGAATTAATTAGTTGAAAAATTACTCGCAAGTTGCTGAATGAATAAAGTTCTAAGATGGAATTATTTAGTTTGTGCATTAAGACACTGATGAATGTCTGCCAAAAGCATTCATTTGTTTTTATCGCAGCTGATGGGAATCTATTCTTTCCACTACTATATAGCTAGAAGTTTCTGCTGATTCTGTGATGCTCCTGGTGTATGTTAGAAAATCTATTTCAGGAAACTAGAGTAGGAGCCATATTTCTAATTTTCATGTGGCTCATTTCACTTTTATGGCAAAAATTTTTTCTGTGTATATATTAAGAGCACAATCTTTGTAGTTAAGCAGACCCAAGTTTAAATCCTAGCTGTGATACTTACTAGTGTTGTTGTCTATGGCAAGTTATGTAAACCTCTGTGATTTCAGTTTTGTAATTTGTAAAATTGGCCGATTTTCATTGTTACCACATTGGATTGTGATGATTAAATGAAATTGTGAATATAAAATCTCAGCATAGTGCCTAACACACTCTCCTCCTCTTCCTCATGTGTAACTGACAAATCAGACACAATACAAAGGTCCCTGGATGCTGTGGTGTTATTAAATGGGGACCATTGGGCAGCAACTTCATATTGCATCTTCAAAGTATATTTAATGATATGGAAAATTCTTAATGTTCTATATTTTAATAGTTTAATTCTAATCTTTACATTGACACAAAAATAAAAAGAACTGACAAGTTGCACACACACACACAAACAATATAAATATTAGAAGGACATAGAGCAAAATATTGCCATTGGTTGTCTTTTGATGATGGATTATTTATGAACAATTTTAATTTTTTACTTTATGTTTTTCTGAATAGTCTATAATAAGAATGTACTATTTTTAATAATACAGAATCATTTGTAATAGACTCTCAGTAAATGGTTACTATTATTATTAACCTATAAATTCTTTTTATAAAATTAAAAGCCCCTGATTTTTATTTTTCTCAGCTTGTCTTAGTCTGGTGAATCCATTTTGTAATAATACCTGTTTGTAAGATCTCAGATAGCTAATCCCACATCTAGATCTGATCATCTGATTATTGAGAAGAAAGCTGGCAGAGACTTTTAAAGCAATGTTCAGTACATCCGTTGTCTAATTTGGGGGAGGGGATACAGATATTTATTATTTTGAGTATGTACTTTACTACTTTTTGAGTCCAGACTGAAGGAAAGCTGCCTTAGGAACTAAATAATTTTAAAGAATGAGGCTTGCAATGAAGATTAGAGAAAACCTTCTGGAATGAAAATTATTTTTTCAGGGAACTTTTTTTTTTTTTTTTTTTTTTAGTATGAGGTTTTACAGTGTCTTTAAGAAGGTGGGGTATCTGGATAACATGTGAGAAACTGCTAAGTTTGGTAATTCACATGAAAGAGCCTGTTTTATTTTTATTTTAAAAAGTATGGTAAAATACACTGTGTTATGTACTAATTTCTATCTCCCCAAATTCATATATTAAAATCTTAACTCTCAATATGGCTATATTTGGAGATAAGGCCTTTATATAGTAATTAAGTTTACATAAGTTTGCAAGGATAAGACCCTAGTTCTGTAGGACTGGTGTCCTTTTAAGAAGACACAGAGACGCCAGGGAGTAAGAACAGAGAAAAGACCATGTGAGGACACAGTGAGAAGGTGTGGTGTCCTTCTGCAAGCCAGTGTTAGGGGATCAGGAGAAACCAACCCTGATGGCACCTTGATCTTGGACTGCTGGCCTCCAGAACTGTGAGAAAATAAATTTTCCTTCTTTAACCAACCTAACTGGTTGGTTAAAGCCTTGTAGGTAGTCTGGTATTTTGTTATGGCAGCCCTAGCAGATTACTGTAGACACATAACTTAAAATTTACCATCTTAATCATTTAAATGTACAGTTCAGTGATATTAAGTTGATTCATATTGTTGTACAAACTATCACCATCATCTGTCTCCAAAATACTTTTTATCTTGCAAAACTAAAACGATGTACCCATTAAACAATGACTCTCCATTTACTGCTGCACTCCCCAGACCCTGGCATCCACTGTTCTGTGATACTTTGTGTCTGAGAGTTTGACAACTGTGGAAACCTCAAGTAAATGGAATCATATAGTATTTGTCCTTTTGTGACTGACTTATTTCACTTAGCATAATGTCCTTAAGGTTTATCAATGTTGTAGTATGTGTTAGAATTTCCTTCATTTTAAAGGCTGAATAATATTTCGCTGTATGTACAAACCACATTTTGCTTACTTATTTGTCAATGGTTACTTGGGTAGTTTCCACTTTTTGACTGTCATGAATAATGCTGCTGTGAAGCTACATCTCTTCATGATCCTGATTTAAGTTCTTTTGGATATACACCCAGAAGTGGATTTGCTGGACAACCTGGTAATTCTATGTTTAATATTCTGAAGAGCTGCTATACTGTGTACTATATGTTAGAACTTGTGAAATGAAAATGCAAACCAGTAGTTCTGTTCAAATGGTATAGAAGCTTTATGGTTTTGCTTTGGGCATTTAAGATATCACAAAAAAATTTAAATAATTTATTTAAGGTCTGTTAGTCTGTTAGATTCCTCCAATTTTAGGTCGTGGAATTTTTCTTCTATATGCATCATTTATTATTTGACAGCATGTGAATACTTTAGATACTTTTTTCCATACTTTCCTGGAGGTATGATGTACTTGGGAGAAAGAACACTGAAGGTACCAGAGAACTCTGGGTCTAGCAGTCCTGCAGTCTGTGCTCCTTTTGTGCTTATGATTTTTACTGTGGCTAAGCCATCCCCCTAGCTCGGTTTTTTCAACTCTGTTATTCAAATCTTCACCATATTCTCAGGCTGCCAGACTGCCTCCGCTAATAGAAGGATATGTGGATTCAGTCCTTCATTTAGCACTTGGTCTGTTCTAGACCTTTACTGTATCTGCCATCTGTATCCTAGGGGGACTTGTTGGGGAAGATAGAAAATTTTAAACAGTGATTAGCAGATAGGATAAAGAGTTTTATGCTGGCAGTATGTGCAGTGTGTCTTATCAGCCAGCATATGTCGGGGAAGATGTCCGGATCATATGAGTTAGGAGTGCCTGACAGAGCTGCTCCGCTGCGAGCCCACAGCCTTGGATACTCTGCTGCTGCCCTGCCGTTCTAGCCCAGGCTTCCATCCTCGGAGACACCTTTGGTCCAGTGTGCTTGCTGGGGCTTTGTTGTGCGTGACTTCTTCATTGTAGGCCAGTAGAGGAAGGAAAGGAGACAGGTAAACGGGACCCCTCCTGCTGAGCCTTCTCCGAAGTCCATCTTACTGGGCAGACTTTACTCTCTTGCCCATACATCGGCCAGGAGGGGAGCTCTCTACCCAGCTGAAAAGTGACATTCTGTTACCAAGAAGGAAAGGTACAATGAACATTGGAGTAGGCACCAAGCAATCTCTGCCATGGGCTTCCTTAAAGGACATTAAATGGGCAAATCTGATCAGACTTTCTTTTTTAATGCGTAAGTACTCTGGAAGCATTATAGGTAGTAATTTTCCTGGAAACCAGACTGATTGCAGGCAGGGCGACAGAGTGACCAGGTGAAAAGTAATGTGAAACCTGCCCTTACACTCACGGCCACCTCTTTACTTCCATCATGCCAGGTCCCCTGTGGTTGGCCTGCAGGTGGTCCCTCCTGCCTCCCTCTGGGTTTTTGCTTCAGCACTTAGCCCATCTTGTTGGTTTGTCTTCTGCTATACCCCTAAGCTAACTCCTTCACCTTCAAAGTATGTTACAAGGCTGTCATGATTCCCATGTCCTTGTTCAGGCCTCTTCCCCTTCATAAAGCCTCTTGCACAGGCTCTCCCTTCCATTTAGTGCCTCGTGTGCACCCTTTTCTCTCTGGCGTACTGTCATATGACAGTGTATGGTACTATCCGTCCCTCAGCAGTCAGCGCCTGCCTCTCTCTCCGTAATGCTCTGTGTTCCACTGAAACTTCACGTTACTGGATCATTTGGTCCACCAGCTCTGGGTGCCACCCTGAACATGGGGACTTTTCCTTTGTTTTTTGCCTTCTGGCTGCGTCTGACAGACTCCCTGCCATTCAGGACACGTATTTCACACTTTGTAAGATGCAGGGGTAGAGTAGGTGCTGTGAAAATGCCTAACTTCCCTTGGCTTGATAAAGTGAGCAGGTTGTGAGTCTTCATGTGGGGGGAGTATGGCATGGGCTCTAGGCAGGTGTGTGCTGGGGTTTGTACTCCCTTGAGCCATGCTTACGTGTTTCCTGACGTAAAGAGTATCTTGAGGCTCAGAGAGGTTAAGTACCTTCACAGGAATCCATACTAAGTGGTAAAGATGAGAGTTTTGAACCTATGTTTTTATAATTATAGTACTTATATGCTTCACTTCTCCAAGGTGGGTAAGACTGTCAGATTTATCTTATAAAAAGATCAAGCTTGTTTTCTGTTGCTTTTGACACTGTCTCTGGTTATATGTGTGGGAAAAAAATAACCTTAGCAAGTATCTAGATCAGGAAGATACTGCCTGTGGGTATAAGATATGATTTTTATTTAAGTTGATTTCAAATATCATGAAATCATTGAAATTAGAGAAAGGAGAAAAAAAATCCCTGGGAAAACTATGAAGAGTTTTGAATTTTGCAGCTGATGTAGATTTCACTTACTGTACTTCCTTCTGAACCTGCGTGAATAATAACAGGTCACCAGACTTGAGTGGATTCTCTTTTTATGACTTAAGACTTCTTTGTTATTCACACACATATATAACATGCAGGCATTACTTTTTTTTCACAAAACTGTCATGTATTTCTTAAATTCATATCTCAAAATTTGTCGTTTTTGTTGACTAGCACTGGAAAAGGTGCTTTTGGGGTAGAGTGGAGAGAAAGTTGAGGAAAAAGCCATAGGGTAGCAGGAAGAGAATTGTTCTTTTAAACTTACAGCCTGGGATTAGAGGAGCCTCAGGCTAATAGTTTACAACTTGAATAAACTACGTTTAATTTTTGCATCATGCACCATACCGTTGTCAAGCTGCCGTGGGAGCCTCATCTCATGAAGCGTCCCATGGAAATCTGCCTCCTGCTCTCAGGCGGTGCTGCCTCAGTGGTGTGCCACGGTCATGGGACACGAGCTTGCTGTGTATGTTCTGTTCCCTCAGGACTGTTCGGATTTTTTAAAGCCACTAGAAGCATAAGGAGGCTCACTGAATTTCATCTTCGAAATGGCACATGAAGCCACGTGGAACACCTCCGAATAGATTCCACAGCAGGGAACCCAGACTTGATACCCATTCTAATTGGAAGATGGAACAACCCAAGACTCAAGGGAACGGATTCGCCTCCACCTACACCTGCTGCATGGTCAGCAGGAGCCTGGCCCCACTGCGGGTACTGACAACGCAGTTATAAGTGAGAAGACCGGGCTTCTCTGCTCTAGAGAGATTAAATTCTAATACTGAGGAAATAGCCAATAAGCAAATGAGTGAAAAGGTAATTTCAGTTAATCGAACAGGGCAGTGCATGAGTTAGTGCCAGAGTGACACTACTTTGATTGCGTTGTCAAGAATGGCCTGTGACCAAGGTCAGTGAGGCACTGACTTTGCGTGCTGCAGAGACGCTGGCCGGGTGCAGGGAGGAGGAGGCAGTGGACAGGCCCTGAGGCAAGCTTGAGCTGGCAGGGTTCCTGGAGCAGAAACCGGGCCTGTAGGGTGGGAGACGTTCCCTAAAAGGTGAGCCAGGGTGCAGCTGAAGGCCTTGTGACGCACCATGAAGGCTTGGTGGTGTGTCCGGACTCGATCTGGAAGCCCTTGCAGAGGTTCAGGATCTCATTTGTCCTTTGCACATTTATTCCCGCTGATTTGTGGGCAGGCTCCTGGCAGGGGGCCAGCTGTGGCAGTTGTTGTGGCTAGAGATGATGGTGGCTCAGCCAGATGGTAGCAGCGGGGACAGGGCAGCGTTGGATGGATCAGGCACTTGGATAGATTAGCTGGGCTTGCTGAGATGGGGGGCTGAGGGCCAGAGGGAAGGGCACGGGGCATCCCAGGTTTGTGGCTGATGCAGCAGGCGGGTGTCGGTTCCTCTAAGGTGGAGAGGCTGGGGGAGAGCAGGTTTTGGGACTGTGGGGCGGGGCACCGTGTTCTTTTTCGAACCGTTAGGGTTGAGATGCCTTTTAGCTGTCTAAGTAGAGATTGCAAATGATAGTTTAGCTGAATATGTAAATCTTGAGTTTACATGGATCAGAATTTTTCATTTTTTCTGAAAATTATCTAACTTTGCTTAGAATGGAACCCTGAGTTTTCTTGCAAACTCTAACCTTAGTTTATAAAGCTTTAATATATATACTTTTTTCTGGTTGGTTCATTAGCAGTGAAACAGAGTAACTAATTAAGCCTCATGAATGGTATATGTCAGGAGTGGGGAACTTGCAGCCTCAGGGCCACATGTGGCCTTCTGGATCCTTGAGTGTGGCCTCCTGACTGAATCCAAAGTTTACAGAAGAAATCCTTTTACTAAAGGACTTGTTCATGGAGTTTGGATTCAGCTAGGGGGGGCCACACTTGGGGATCTGGAGGGCCACATGTTGCCCTGTAGATGGAGCTCTTTAAAGCAGCTTGCAAATTTAGATCACAACATCCCCTCACAACATGAATACAATTGTCACAGCTGACTTAGAAACTGTTTTTAAAATTTTGGTCCCATAGGCCTTACAGGCCTGATCCAGTTCCTTTATTTTCTAATTACTTTATCTAGAAAATTGAATAATCTGGCTGTGAAGAAACCTCTAACTCCTTTTTTTAAATACATATCTACTCTTCTTAGAACCTATTGGAACACTTTGAAATAAAGGGCTTTTAGAGTCTCTGTCAAAGCTTTGCTATCTGGCTGGTTCTGTGTGTCAGTATTTCTGCCTGTTATATTTAGAAGTAACTCTGGGTTGGACTAATAGTGCCCCCTTCAGAAGGTCTTTGCATTGTCTTACCAGGAGGATATGCTTCGTGTTTATGTAGAAAACATAATACATGAAGTACTTCTAGACAAAGCCATTCAGCTGTGTGTGGTGGCCTTCCACACCCACCTTCTACTGCCACCCCCGCTTCCCCCTCATGGGCAGACCACGCACGCAGGGACAGCCAGCTCAGGGAGGTGGGAAAGCAGAACTCAACTGTTTTCAGACCTGCGGCATGGTGGGAGTGGATCTTAGCTTGCAGGGTAATCACAAGCTGCCTCTGTACTGCTAGACACCTTCCAGAGTTCACAGCTGACCAGTACGACTTTGGCTTTAGCTGGTCTTAGGAGCAAACATGATTTTCTGCTGAATTGTTTTCCTCCCTTCCTTCCTCCCTCCCTCCCTTCCTTTCATCCTTTCTATCTCTGACTTCCCTCCTTTTTCTTTTCTAGCACTTAGATTTCTGACAGTCCCTTGCAGAGTTGGGGATGATAATCTCTGTAGATATATATTATTTTTTCTTACAAATGCAAGAGAGAAGTGACTTCCCCCTTCTGTTGACTGCATTAGCTCAAAGGGCTTCCCCCCAAAACTTGTCTTCCTCCCTCACCCACATTCCAGAGCTCTGTGGTAGACAGTTTAGAACTCTTTCCAGCTCACAGATGTTTCTGATCCTGATCTGGAAAACTGCTGCCCAAACAAACCCTGATTATCTAGAATCCATGCTCATAACTCCGCATCCAGTGTAGACAGCTGACCACACAATCACGGTGTAGTGAATTCACTTATCAGGTCCAGTCGTGTAAGCTATGATTTTCTCTCATTTCACTTTTTCTCTCATTATTGGGAGGGAAGCCAACACAGTTCCCTGGGTGTCATGTGAGCTCCCAGTGGCTGAAGGCCCTGTGTTCAGTGATGCAGCGGGATGTGAAGTGGCGGTGGCTCCTGGTGGTTCCTGCGTGGTTCAGAGGGTGTATCGTGCCACTGCCACCGCAGCACGGTTGGAACTGTGCCGTGATGGCCATGCACGGGCAGGACTGCTGCTTTAAGAGCACAGTGAAGGTTCTAGTCTAGGGTTTTATTCGTTTGAAAGAAGGTCATGAACTCCTGGTATAAGGAACATTTTGAGTAAAGGATACAAAGGTGTGCATGTTTTGAAAAGAGGAGGGAAAATGTATCCGGAGATGACTTTAGGTAGATTTTCAAGCAAGAAAAGGGATTTATAAATTTGTTCTGCCAATATTCTGTTTCTCTGGTGTTAAGTACAGTGCCAGTCACATTAGGAAGTAAAATTATAAATATGAAAATGATGCCGATTCTGCCTTTGGGAAGCTGACATTCTAGGAGACAGGTCCTATCAGCTCCAATAGAACTTGGTCGATGGTGCAGGCCGACTGCCGGTAGCGTCTGTGGTGGGAGGTCAGTGACGGCCGAGTGTACAGCAGGTTTTGTGAAAGAAGGTGGAGAAGGGCTTGTTCTGGGCTGAGGGGTCCTTGTGGGAAAGAAGGGGCAGGGAAGCAGGGCATGGCAGGATGCGTGCTCTGGAAGGTTAACGGCACCTACTATTATGCAAGGGATTCTTTTAAGAAGGTTAGAGTGAAGGGAAGGGAAAAAAATACAGGTTAGAAACTTGATGAAGAAAGTGTTAAGTGATGTACATTTGCTCAGAGGCTTTGTGTGTCCAACTTTAGATGACCGTGGCTGAGAGCCCTACCCTTCTTTGGTGTCCCTACAGTTCCTGTCACCCCAGCTCCTGCCTTGTGTCTGCCCTCCCCCTCGGGATGCAGCTAGGACGCGTTGGCACGTTTGCAGTCTCCCTACCTACACTCCCTTCCCTGGTGGGTGTCACGGATGGACTCTGCCACTGCTGGCCCAGGCCACCCGTGTCCCGCCCCTTAACTGTGAAACGAGCTGCTCCGGCGTGTCTGGGGGACCCTGGCCTGGCCTCGCCCCTGGGGAGCCCCTGCTCGCCCGCACACGGCTTGCTCCTCCTTCGCTTTTCCCGGCCCCGCTCCAGATCTGGCCGGGCTTTGCTCTGCAGTTTCCCCGTGCCCACTGTCACTCACTCAGCAGGGCGTGCCTCAGTTTCCAGCCTTCCTCAGAAGCGTTACCAACCCCCATCACTGTTTGGTTAGTAAACCCTCTGAGTTATAGTAGAGATGCCTGTCCCTTCTTCAGAGCTCACCGACGCCAGGCTTGCTTTACCGGGGGCTGTCAAATGCTTCATTTCGCTTAATCCTAACGACGCAACTCCGAGGTAGATCTGATTGTCGTCATCTGCATCAGAGAGGTCACGTAACTGTAGCTGGAAGAGGTTCGTACCTTGCTCAGAGCTGCGGAGCTGGTGGGTAGTTTCTCTGCACTGATCACCTGTGAACCCCACCTCTAGAGGGGACGGCTCTCTGTCCAGGCTGCCAGAAAAACGAGGCTCCCTCCAGTGACTTTCCTCGGGCAGGTCTGTGCTACCGCAGACAACGCTCCGGGAGTGGTTTGGAACGCCCTTCCAGGGGAGTCATTTTCCTGAGGATAAATAAATAGTGGGACAAAAAACAGTGACAGCTATCTTATTTCCTGATGTCTTCAGCATGCCATCAGGAATGAAACCTACAAATAAACACCTTGAATGGGTTACACATGAAAATCTGATGAATGGCCAATACACAGAAGTTTGCAGGAATTTTACTATTCAGATGGGTTTTTCCTTTTCTGATGTATAATAAGCTCGATAGTGTATCACTGTTTTGCTCTACTATTTTTCAAGACTAGATAGTATGCTGGTAGTCATGATATACACCTACTAGGGTATTTTCATTCTAAAGAGTGGAATAATATAGAAAGAGTCACATATAAATTACTTGGAGATAGATCATGCAATGAGGCTTACATTTTTGAAAAATCTAATACTAGGTGTGTTGAAACTATAATGCGTATCAGTACTGATATCTTATATGTTATTGTTACATTAAAACAAAGTTAAATATCAAACACTTCTAATACTACAAAATTTGTTTCTTATTGAATACTAAGAATAACATAAGTTGATTGAAAGGTTTTTATTTTTCTTAATACTAGAAATTCTAATGCCCCTTTTTTTGTTGAAGGACATACGTATTTTTCTTTTCCTTTTTTGGAATTTTAATTTTTTCTTTGTGTAACTTTAGAAATTGTTTCTTCAGAAGCTCATTACTTCCTTTCAGAAAGTGTGGCTCAGTACACGAGGAAAATATGAAAGGTGAAAGTGTTGTATGAATGGGAACAATTGTGCTCTTTCGATCCAGTAGCGAAGCTTTTAATTCTACACTTGGGAAAATGTCCAGATTTAAAGGCTCAGTTGCAGTTGACTGAGATATGTATTATTAAAGCCTTTATATTTGTGCTAGTGCTGCAGAGAGCTTGAGAAGAGCAGAGCCTACCTTCCTGTTCAATTGCGTTACTTTAGAGTTACATTTCTAAACTTATTTGTTATCAAAGTCAAACATAAAGCTGTCTCCTCACACTTGTGGTTTTACACTAATAAATACTCGGCCCTTTTCCCTTCTGGGATGGAGTGATACCCTGAGTATTCTGGGGAAGACTAACCATGCAAGGCGAGGGCCTACTGGGTCCTGAAATTGTGCCCCAAGATGTGGCAGGCAGGCAAACATCGCTGCAGATGATTTCATAGAAACTTTGTGGTTTCCAAAGTTATGTTTATACTAATCTCATAGTTATAATTTTCACATTTTTACTATCTTTCAAACTTTGCAATCATTCCTCAAATCACTGTTTGACCTTATGGAATTTTAAAATTTAATTTAATATTTTCTTGGTTAAAGGTCTTTAAAAAAAATCTATCTGAACATTGTTGTTGGATAGTACTGTGTACCTAATAATTTTACAGGCATTTTTACTCATTCTTCTCCGTATCGTGCTTTCTTTTCTTACAAAACAGCCTAGGAAAAGAGGGATGTCTAGGTTTGCTAATTCCTTAGATCTGTTTTGTTTTGTTTTTTTTTTTTACAGTTTTCCTGTTCTGTTTCTGTAGTCCAGTCTCCTTTTACTGTTCGCATGTTTTTCAACATTATCAGTCATTGATACCACGTATTCTTTCTTCAGTTGATTACTCATATTGGCAATTACATTTATATTTGTTGTATCTCTATCCTTGTTACTAATCCTCACACAGGTGAACTGTAGCCTCTCCCTCTCTACCCACTCCTTAAAATGCGTGCTTTCATTTTTGTGCTTCTTTACATCTGCCATCTGGAGAATATATTTTAAGGGCGGAACCGGTGGAGGCCCTATTGCAACACACCTGTGTGGGTACGAAATATCGATTCCTGCAGCCATACTCGCTGGCCAGGGGATTTCATGGCGCTGGCTGTGCAGTGCAGCGCTCGGCACACGGGTGGAATCCGTTCAGCTTCCTCAGTGCACGCGCATGTTGTCTGTGCCCGTGAAGCTTTGACTCTGCCTCACTGCTTACAGGATGTTTTGCTTGTGGTCTTGTCTTGTATTTATACTTTTATGTATCATGCTGATAAATGTAGCTGAAATTTAGTTTAGACTGGGCTTTATTAATGTACTTAAGAGATAATTTCATCAGAGAACATCTCTATACATGGGGAAAACAATTGCCATTGCACATGCAAAATTACTAGCCTAGTTACTATTGTAGGAACGTAACGATCTGTCAGACACAGTTCCTCCAGAGAAATATTGAATAGAACCAGTAGAAGATACACACACACGAGATTTATTTCAAGGAATTAGGTTATGTGACTTGGGGGCCGGGTAGGCAAGTCTGAGCTCCAAAGGGCAGGCTGGGAACCCTCGGGCAGAGCGGAAGCCGCAGTCCACAGGCAGACCTCCTTCCTCCTCGGGGAGACCTCAGCTCTGCTCTTAGGCCTGTCAGCTTATTGAAGGCGGCCCCGTCAGATTGTAGAGGATGATCTCCTCCCCCACTCACCTAAAGTCAACTGATTTCTTATGTTACCACATCTACAAACCACCCTTACAGAAACACCCAGGTTGGTGTTTGATTGCTTATCTTGGCACTATAGACTTACCAAGCTGTCATGTGAAACTGACCAGAATCCATAGGAAATGTATTGGCAGTTGTTAAGCAGGGCAGATAGGTACGCACGCTGTAAACATCTAAACACTGGTATGGGTTTGTATGTGTGTGTATCGCACATTTATGATGGCTTTACTGGGGGATGGGATTCAATAAAGAGTTGAGACTCAGTAATAAATTGGGCAATAAAAGAGGTGGAATAGGGAATGACATCTGTGATAGTGATATTTTTTAATGGATACCACCAATATTCAGGAAACACTAGTAGACTATATAAGTTAGGAAGGGGGGACCTAAGGAAGGAAGTGAAGAATTTCTTTTTCCACAAATTTGAGTTTTGTGTGCAAATTTAGTATCCATTCAAAGATCATTAGCCCTGACAGAATGAGTAGGGATCTGAGATTCTAGATCAATATTCTTAGTTTAGAACCACACAGTAGGAACTTGGTAGCATGAAGACTTTAGGAAGATGCTGTCCTTTTAATACACGTCTTCACATGGATTTCAGGACACCACACATTCTTGGTCTTTCTTGTACCTCACCAGTAATTCCTTTTCCGATCTGTTTTGTTGGTTCATCCTCTTCTCTCCACACCTTTCATGTTGGGGGAATGGGGTGGGTGCAGGGCTCGGCCCTTGGCCCCTTCTGTATCTGCCTCATTCTCGCAGGAATCTCATCCAGAGTGGTGGCTGGAAGTAACATCTGCGGGCCCTTAGCTCTTACACTGGTCATCTCCAGCCAGACCTCTCTCTCGAAGTCCATCTGGTGCCTTAGTCTCTCCACCTGGATGTCAGACAGACACTCACATTTAAGTCGTCTAAATGGAGCAACTTGTCTCCTCTTCTCCACCTCTGCACTCTGCCCCCCAGCCCCGAGTGCTTCTCTGGCAGCCTTCTCTGTCCCAGCTGGTGAGAACGCTGTCCCTCTGTTTACACACCCACAGACCTTTGAATGCCCCTGGTCCCCTGTCTGTCTCTCACATCCCACATTTCACCAGATTCAAAGTTCATTCAGAGTTTGATAGCTTCTCTTCTCTACCATCGTCTCATGCCTGAGTTACTCCAAGATCTCCTATCTGATCCTCCTAACTGATTCCATCCCTCCCTCATGTGGTGTCTTCCCAGCCTGCGAGCGCTGATGCTGGAGGTGGGAACCGTCACTCCTTTGCACAGAACGCTTCCCCGCGCCTCGTTTCTCTCAGTGGAAGCCAGATTCTGCCCGCTCTGCTGTCACCTCCCAGACCTAACCTTCCAACCCTGCTGTCCCTCCTGCATTCTGTCCAGCATACTGGTCTCCTTGCCCGGCTCACCCCCACTTCTAGTGCCTGTGTACTGTCTGGATCTTCCCTGTGCATATTTTCCCATGTAGTTAATGTGCTGGCGCCAGCGCCTGCTAAGTGAGCCCATTGTTAAGTTTTAATGAATTTTATGGGCTGGTTGACATCCTTTTGGTGGCTGGAAATTGTCCATGGTGGGAGCATTTACACGATGGACATCAACAAACACTGCAAATTAGTCCCGCACTCCACCCAACCCCAGCTGGGCTGTTAACTGTTCACCACCACATCCCTTCACAGCCGGTCAGGGCCCTTCCGCCCTTGCTTATGGCTTACCTGCGCAAGGAGGCCTGTCCTGACCGTGCAGTTTAAAGCTGGAGGCACCCCAGGCCCCTTTGCTCTGCTCTGCTGCTTCTTACGGTGCTTATCATTCTACACATGCTATGTAATGGCGTAATATATGGATTTGTTTTCTCTTTAGTACGCGTGTTCACCCCAGTCCCCAGCACAGTGCCTGGTGGGTAGAAGGCCCTCCATGAATAAAGGAATCCAGAGACTGTGGCTAATGATGTTAATCTTAGAATCATTTCAAGGCTTCTATGCTAGACATTAAAGACAAAGGAAGTTTTTTTTGTTTTTTTTTTTGTAAAGCAACACTTGTGTATTTGGGCCATGCACATTAATTTTAGGACATTCAGTAATGAAACTCATTAAGAAAGAGGTATAGTCAATCCTCTAGGTTACTTTTAGACTCAAGTATCCAACACGTTACTTAGGTTTAATTAGGAACTCTGAATTCTGTGTGTTAACTCAGAAATGAGTTTGTACGCTGTTGCTAAGGTTGCAGTCCTAATTGTGAACATTTTTTTTTAAATCATGAAAATTTACTCACTGGATTATAGTTTTATATACAGGTCTTGGATGAAATTCATACTTTTTACTTCATAGCTTAATCTTTTGTCATTTAGATTTCTTAATCTTTGTGTTGTTTCATTCAGTTACTTATATTTAGTCATTTTTGAAAAGGTTGCTTTAAATTTTTTCATTCTGTTGTGCACTAGACTGAAGGTTCTTTCTAATCCTAGATTATCTTACTCATTGTTATACTACCCACACCGAGCAAATGTGTAGAAATGACAGGTGCCTAATAAAAGTATCTTGGATTTAATTCAGTAACTAATTTTGTTTTCTCTGTATTGGCCTATAAATTTCCAGCCGTGTTGAAACTCCATTATAACTTTGTTACATGTGCTCCTCATATTTGAAATGTTACTTCACATTTATTTATGTAAAACAAAGTACTTTTTCTAAGGTTTTTAAATTCTTATTTATTAATGCATTTAATTCTTTCTCACAATGATCTGATACTTAATGTAATAGCAATATTGTTCATATTGTTGCTTCCAGTGACTTTTCCTTCTAGTCTTGTATTGTTCTTCATTAGGTCATTAGTTAATCTTTTGAGGAACAGTGACCTCTTCTTGACCTCTGAAGTTTTTCTCTAGTGGTTTTTGTGTGTGTGAGATTCATTTTGATTTACTTTGACCTGTTGAATGTGCTATTTAGCACAACTCTTGGCTTATTTTATATACTATATTGTTTTCTTTTTCATTTGTGCTGTTTGCTACTAAGTCTTCATGGATTTTATAGACATAAATACGCTTCTCAGTTCCATCTGTCTAAGGAGCTGAAACAGAGTATAGTAATGCTTAAAAATAATGTTTTGATGAAGGAGCATATCAAGTTTATGTGTTGTATAATATTTTCTGTAGTATTTTCTCTTAATTACTATTTTTTTGAGTACTTCCTGCTTCATCTTCATTAAAAATTCACCCTGATAAAATAAGGCAAAAATTTATATAAATAAAAAATAAATATTAATTCTAAACACAATCAGATCAAGTTTACTTGGAGTTAAAGATGAAAAATTATATAATTTGCACCTTAACACAAACTTGATTCCATCAGAGAGTATCTTCATAGTCACATACATTCTCTGAAAAAAAAAAAAATGAAAAAAGAATACTTTACACATCCATCTTTGCTTTTTGGAGATTTGTCTAAAAATAAAGATTAAAAGTGTGTTATAGACTATAACAGCACAGTGAAAGAATTCTATTATCCATATGCTTTATATGTATGTAACTAGAAAATCTGATTGTATTTATTCAATACTGTGATTTACTCACAATCTCTATAAACTTTTACTCACACTAGAAGGAATGAGATTATACTCAGAGAATCCCAAAATCTTGCTTAGATTTTTTTTCCTTTTTCTGTTGCCCAGGTCTACTGTAGAACAGTGTAATAAATGTTTATTGAGCTTATGAGGGCACCCCTCATGAGTCTACAGATCTCACCTCACAGGGTAACAGCAGCTCCTTGAAGAGATAATTCGTGTTTTCCCATTTATGTTTATTCATAATAGCCTCATATAGTAAATATATAATTGCCTCCATAAATGAGTTGAAAAAATTCTAATTTTGGTATATTTTGTTGCCTTTTGTTAAATATACAGTTTGGTTTATACATGAAACATATTTCAAAAAAACATTTCTAGGATGTTGAATACATAGACAGAAGTGTTGAATTTCAGAAAAATGTCAAATAAAGCACCTAAGCTGTCTCTGCACCCTGGCATCTAGAGTGCGAAGGGAAAGCTGCGGGGTCTGGCCCAGTCCCCTCTTCCTTTCCACCCCTGCAGCTTTCTCCTCTTCTGGGTTTGCTGGCTTTCCTGCATTCCTTCTCTCCCCAGTCTGCATGGTGCTTTCTCTTTCCCTCTCACATGGCTGTGTTGCCCTCATCTTTTAGGTATGAGCCTCTCAGAGCCCCCCGAGTTTCCAGGGTGGATGGGGTGCCCCTCTAGCAGGAGTCCTTGCTGTGTCTCGGCATTTCTCCTCTGCTTTGAAATCCAGTTTCCCTCTGGACTCCAGGTTCTTTATGGCACAAATGGCACATTGTCCTCCTTGTAAGCCTATGTTCATACCATCAACACAGAGAAATATTGATGATGAAGGACTGAATTAGTTTGGATGATCTATTTATCTAATACAAATTATAATATTGATGCAATAAAGGCTTTTGAGGTAGTATGTTAAATTATTATATTCGAAACATACTTCATATATATATTTGATGGTAGTTACATTTTATAAAAAAAAAGTCAATATTGAAGGCAATAAGACTTTTTAAAAAACTTTTTAGTTTATTAAAATATGTGTGTAAAATTACTCACAAAGAACCATATATTTAGAATCATCAAAATGGGAAAAACACTGTGAGAAAAACTACACAAGGAAATGCTTTTTCAGGTTCTTAAGCAAGCTGAAAGGGCCCAGAGGGTGTACCGTGATATAATTTTGAAAGGGAGCCAATAAAGGACTATTCAATGTTAAACTAATCCTTGATGGTCTGCCCTAAATAAATTGAGGAGAGATCAGCCTAAGAAGAGACTGAGGGCAGCACATAGTCATCCAACTAATGATTGAAAAGCAAGTTCTGAAAGTGAAATACCAGAAGGAAGAAGAGCCAAGTGATCCTGATTGATGATTCAGGAGTAAAGCGTGTGGCTCGGGCCATCTGTGACCCACATAAAGAGAACAGGACGCTCTGCTGCCTCCAGGGCGCCAGGCTCCAAGGCGACCAGAAGGGCGAGAGATCCCAGAGAGTGCAGGAATTTTTACTTAATTGTAGTCAACCTTAAATCTCTTCATTATAACTTAAAATTTCTAATAATTGAAGAGAATTTAAGCACTTTAAAATGATGGCGATGCCAAAGTTTTTTCCTTCTTGAGTTGATGTTGTTTTAAATGTATGTGGAATCAACCAACAGAGTTGGTAATTTATCAGATAATCTACTAAGAGGTGTCTTTTTCTCAAAAACAATGATAAGGAGCTAGCAAGAACTAGCCTCTACAATTTTTAATTTGGAAAAACATTTAAAAACATGATTTTTATCAAAACATACCCTTTTTCTTTATAGTAAGGATTATTGCTATAGCAAGTCATTAGAAATGAAGAATACTTTGTATTCTCACTTGATTTCCTTTAATTCTTAATAGTTCTTTATTTTTTACTGGCATCAAAAGAGAGAAAATTCTAGGAAATTCATAATTTTATTGTATTTGTAAGGTCATTTCAAGCATCATAAGGATATTATTGTATAACTTGAAGTTTAAGTGAATACTAAGCTATTTGAAGAAAATACTAACATTTACAATGAAGTTTTGCAAGGAAAAGATTAAGTTTAACAAAACCTCATGAGTTAAGTCTTCCATAAGGTGTTATCTTGAATGAAGAAGAGCCCTTTTATAAGTATATTGGGGAAATAATACCAGAGAACAAGTATATCCATAAATAATTGAGAGAGATTAAATTAATGAAATTAGTTTTAGAGTAGTTGGGCTACCAAACTGATTTTTTAGATTTGTTATTAATATAGGAAAAACAAACAAATAAAAAAACTATACTTGGAAATGAGGTCCCAGACAGGCAGAGGAACTGCTCAAAATCTAAGTGAATTAATTTCTTGAAAATTTGAATAAATCTATATCATCTTGGCTCTCTTTTATGCCATTTAGGGTTTTAAAGAAATTATCTAATTAACTTCATGTATCACTAGGAATTATTTTTGAGAGATAGCTAGTGATTCAGAGGAGAAAATGTGAATGTTTAAAATAGTCTGACTATTACAATCTTATAAATTTTGGGAAAACACAAATATGTCGTTACAGAATTAGAAATTATTGACCTTCAATGATTTTATGTATAATAAATCCTAGCAACTTAAATTAGCACCAGTTCATATACAGTGTTGGGAGGCATCATATTAATAAACTCTTCCTTACAATGTCTGAATTTAGACATTAGTTAAAAATATCTTAATAAAGGATCAAAATTTTCCTTTAAATATGGAACACTTTAGCAAAGATAAAAATAATTTTTTTTCTAAGGTGGTTGACATTAATGTTTTCTCTCGCTGTTTTCTAACAGCGATCCCCTCAGGGCATTCTGCCAGGAGATATCTGGGCTTCATAGACTCAATAACCAATTTCTTTTCTTTTGTAGTAGAGTTTAAATTACGTTTATATTTAATTTTTTACATTCTTTAGTAGGAATGAATAAGCAAAATAACCAAAACCACAAAAGCAGTGTTTTCCTACATAATCTACAAACATTAAGCATCGAAGAATGCAGCTTTGAAGGGTGCACATATGGGGCAATATTTAACAGAGATCAAAATTCCAATGTTATCTCTAATTATGTCTCACTTCTCTGCTATCAGGCTCTACTTGTTTTTCTCTCCAGGCTTTAGTTGAGAAATACTTGACTTTCTATCTTTGTTCTAGGACCTCTTCTCACTTCAAAACTCTGAGAACCTTGAATTATTCATTTCAATTCAGAAACCCTCTGCTTAAAACTTACAAGCCTGCAGATTTCCATGATTCCCACCAAGAATTAAAATCCTACTGGTTTTCACTTCTTTAAAGCCTTTCTATTTTTTAATTCCTTTTTTCTTTTTCGTCTTGGCAAATGAGAAGAAACTACCAGAGGAAATATAGGTGGAGGCAACTCCTCCTGAAGCCTTCCCTTGTATTTTTAAAGTAGCTTTGTCATGTGGCTAATGAAGGAGAAAGTCGACAACATGTAGTGTGTGTGTCTCCTGTCAGCAAACTGCAGTGTGTGACCACATTTCTCCAGTCATCTAAAGTATTCTCTGAATCTGATACTTCTTCATTTAAAGAAAAAAATTTCTTATTCAAAAATAATCAGGCTTATTCTATAATATGTATGAAATGCAATAAAATACAAGGGGAAAAAAACCTACCACCCAGAACAATTTATTTTTATTCCTCTCTCTCTCATATTGGGAATCTTTTTTACAAGATGTATATATTTTTTTGCCCTTGTAAGGCTTTTTTTTGTGTGTGCAGTGACAAGTTTTTTCAGCTAGACTTTTGATAAACTCTTCAATTTAGAAGTGCTACATCTTTTTCTAAGTGTAAACTCCCTTGTTTCTAAAAAAAAAAAATCTGTCTTGAAATGCATGCACTTTATAGTGTGAGAAACCTGAACTCATATAGGACTCCACAGACACAAGTTGTTTTCTGAGCTTATCTACTTCACTGATTCATATCTGAAGACCATGAAGAAAGCTTAATAGTGATATGAACTGCAAAATGTTGAGAAGAATTAGGCAGTGACTTATTGGGCACAGTATATATCTGCCTCAAAAGCTAAGGACATTTATTAATGATTAGAAGTGAAGACAACACAGTCTTTTGCCTGTGATACTTGGTTGGAAACTTTTGCAGTTCTTTAAGGAATTGAAACAGTAAAATGATAGAAAGATATAGAAGACAGTGCAGGAAATAAGACCTGAGCCAACATTCAGTTTTGTGTCAGGTGGTTTGTGTGTGCATGTACATTGCATATACATTTGCACAAGGTACTGCATGATAAGAAAAATGACGTGTTTAAGTTTGTGAACAGTTGCAGAAATTCAACTGTTGAATCGGTGCTTTCAATGAACATTGTATCCTCTGCTTCAGTGTTTTGTAGAAGCTAGAAAATGAAAAAGTATAACAAAGCAATGAAATATAAATCTGATAAAATATTTTATATTTTTATATAAGTATCTCAGTGGGCAAAGCCTTTTTTCCCTTCAAGTCATGAAACTGATCACTGCGAAGATACTGAAAAGAGTTGTGCTGTGAGGCGGCGGTAATTTTTGTTGCCCCTTTGCACCACATTAAGGTAGGCAGATCTCTGGCTGAAATTTAGGGCATTCCCATATTTGCTGTTCAAAGACTGTCCCTCAGACAAGTCTCGAAAGCATGCTGGGCCTTTGTTTTTTGATGTGTGTGAATATTGTGATAGATGGTCTTCAAGCACTGTTTCACAGTCAATTCTAGCTTGAAAAATCTGCGTCATGCTAAAGTGGGAAAGCGTGGATTTGAAGTCACATATGAATTTGATTGCATTCCTACAGTGTCACTTATTGTATGATTTTGCAGGTTACTTTGCTCTCTTAGTGTAGCTTTCATCTCTTAAAAGGGATTTATCATGTTTAACTTATGGAGGCATTTTGAGGAGTAAATGAGACCATATATGTAACGCTTCTTAGTGTGTCTACTCCACACGAGACAGTGTGCGATCGTGGATGGAGGCGGTGGGGACTGTGTCCGCAGCGGTGGGGACTGTGTCCGCAGCGGTGGGCAAAGCTCACTGCAGAGGCGCAGCGGCCCTGGGAGCCCATCCTCCTGTCTCTGCAGGGTGCATCGCTGCCTGTGCCCGGGCACCCACCCTGCAGCCAACTTCCCAAAGGGGTGGTCCTGAGAAAGAGACCATGGAGATGTCCTGGGATTCTTAGCACCGTGGAGATGTCCTGGGATTCTTAGCTCCTCAATTTTAAATAGTGTGTCTTCTTGGAGGAAGTGTGTCTTCTTGGAGGAAGGAGTGCCGATTTCCAAAGAAAATGAGATTGAAACTTGCTGTTTAAGCAGGTTCATATACTATGGAATATTGAAAGGACAGTTGTGTGGAATTTGATTTATATTTAGTGCACATAAGGTAATCTAACAATTAAAACAGATTTTATTTTTACTGGCCTTGGCATGTTTTATGAATGAATAAGTATTTTTTTTTGTTTCTAGAGATACTAATCCTTTCAGAAGAAAGCCTCTTTAATATCAAGCAGCAGTATGTTAAAAAAATTAGAGGGAAAAATAGCCCCATTCATGAAATTTAACCTGAAGCTGTAGATTAAGTATTTGGTGAAATGGCACATTGTTTCTTTGGTACTGTCTATTTTTGTTGGAAGTTAAAGGATTTTTGAGTGAAATTTTGAAAACACTGAACACAACAAATATTTAGGGCTTTTGCCACGTTTAATTTACTTACAGATGTAAACTGATTTTATTTTTGTTTTAAACATCTCAGTGAAATGTTTTAGTGAAAACTCAAGATGACTTTTAAAAATTGTTAATTATACGATAAAAGGGTAGATTTCGTTGTTGCCTAATTTCTCTCTTCTTTCCTTCGTTTCTTCCAAAATTCTTTAGATTTGTTGCTCCAGCGCCTTCAGTGCAGAGCTCTTAAATTGATGTTCAAGATATTTTAATTCATACTTCTTTGTATTTTCTTGCCAAGTATTTTACTCCTTTTCCTTTTTTTTCTTCACTTGCCCATAGCCCAGTTCCTGCACCCCACTTTAGGTAAATGTACCTCAAAACTGTTGGGTTTAATGTCTGAATTGAGTTTTGTGAATTTGGGTTTGTTAAATGTATAAATTTGACTAATCTAAGAATTTATTATTGATAATCCTTTGGCTTCTATCAGGCTGGTACCTCTAGTTCCTGGATTTCTGCTCAAATACCATTTTATCTGACTCCTCAATTTTAAATAGTGCCCCTCACCCATGTCTCATTCCTTCTCGTGCTTGATTTTTTTTTCATACCACTTACCACACATGTCATGTTATATGCTATCTGATTATTTTCTCCTGTTCACTAATAAAGAACTCTCAATGAGAGCAGGGACTTGGCTGGTTGCTGTAGCACCAGGGCCTGGATTGAGAGTATCTGAAACCACATTAGGCTCTCAGTAAATACTTCCTGAATGAATGAGTGAGTAGAATTCAAACTGTGTTTCTGGATAGTAATTTAGAGGTCGGTAAGAACAGTTCTCATGATAAGGATCCTTTGTGCCTGTCAGCAGTTACTTAAGATGTTCTTTGGTTCTATGGCTCCATGGTTCTCAATGATATACATTTTGGACAGAAATTTATGTTTAGTAGATGTTTACAAGTATTTTTATAAACTCAGTGTATGGCAGTTGTCTCTTAATAGGACTGATTATTGAAATGCTGTCTTTTCTTAAATATAAATTGCACAGTTTTTCCTGGGAAGTATTTCTACTTCCTGCAAGTATGATCTATGAGGCACTTCAGTTATTTCCATGGTTTATCTATTTGTGTAGATATTTATATGAACCACAAGTTACTGACACATTTCTTTCTTTTTTAACAAGCTAAGAGCATATGTAATAAAGGGAAAATGCCACCTGATAAAAAACATTTAATTATATTATTTTCATGATTTATGTTCTGATTATTAAAGATATGTCTTAAATGGTTACATGTTTATATACTATATTCATTATATATATTAAATTGCAATATTTCACATTATCCTGAGAAATTTAGGAGTAAGACCCACCTGAATGTGACCCTAGCACAAGGGCGTGCGGCTTTGCGTGAGGTGTGGAGCATGGCAATTGGGCCTGGTGACCAAGATTAATGAAACTCAGATGGGTTTTAATTAGTGCAGCTGCAGTCATCAATTATCTACTGAACACAAATATTGTTATATTTGGGAAATTCTTGATTTATTTTATTCTACTGGCCAGCAGATTTAGATGAATGAGTTCTCATCATAAACATTCTGAGAAAAATCGCCGGAGGCCACAGTTTATTATTTAGGACACAATCAGCAAGAGTGAACAATACAGAACAAAACGTTGTAAAGTGCCCTCAGCATTAATTTGAAATTTTTGCTGAAATGTTTGGCTTGTACAGGTTGTCAAAAACATTAGGGCATCTTGAACAAAATTTCGAGCAGTCTATCAAGGAGGGAACATGCAACTGTTACTGTCCAGAAGACGGTCTGTAACAGATGTCAGTGCACAAGCACTCGAAACAGGTAGTAGCAGCCACATTGCAGTGGTGGCTTAATATGGTCACCTCCTATTATACTGTAAGGTCACATTTTGGCAGAGGAATGGACATATGCTTATAGTGGCAGAGATAGGAAAGCTTAGTCAGTACTTTCTAAGTATAAAAAACCCTGTGTTTATCTATATGTATGTATGCATACTTATATACATACACTCTCTCTTTTTCTTTGTTATACATATTTGTTGTGGATTTTATTTTTATTTTAAAGTAATTTTTAAGATTTATGGCCTTGAATTAAATAGGTATAAGAAATATGCATAACTTTTGAGGTGAGGGAGTATTAGTTTTACTTTTATAGGAAAGAAACCATGACAGTGTTATGTCAAATTGGTAGCTAGACATATCAAACTAACAATTTAAACATTTCTAAATTAATTTGCATCAAAATCTGGAATTATTATTAGAATGAACAATATAATTAATATAAATTTATATTAAATATAGTAGCATCATTTCTAAACATTTTTCTCATACTTTAATCTCCCAAACTCTTTAATTTAGTGTGAGTACCTAGGATATAGTTTCAGAAATATTAGGTAAACATTAAACATTATTTTATTTTTTCACTTTCTCATGGTATCACATCTTTATCAATTCTTATTCAACACAGGAAGACAAAAAAAGAAGTCAACTTGGGCTTACATTCTTATTTTAAATTACAGCATATAATGTGGTAGCCAAGATAGCCATTCTAAAGAATGAGTTAGGCCATATAGTGGCTCACACCTATAATCCTAGCACTCTGGGAGGCCAAGAGGGGAGGATCGTTCAAGGTCAGGAGTTGGAGACCAGCCTGAACAAGAGTGAGACCCCATCTCCACTAAAAATAGAAAAAAATTAGCTGGACAACTAAAAATATATGGAAAAAATTAGCTGGGCATGGTAATCTTAGCTCCTTGGGAGGCTGAGGCAGGAGGATCACTTGAGCCCAGAAATTTGAGGTTGCTGTGAACTAGGCTGACACCATGGCACTCTAGCTCGGGCAACAGAGCAAGACTGTCTCAAAAAAAAAAAAAAAGAAAGAAAGAAAGAACGAGTCATAATCAAGGCCTTATAACAAATTAATTGCAATAATGTTTTCAAGGTCTGTGGCATGATACTTGATTTATGTTAGGAATAGTTCACATCTGAAATAGATTCATTAAAATTTTCTGAATCCTGTATTAGGTATAAGATTTCTGTTTGTCATATAATACTTTCATGGTCAACTTGTTGTTTAATGGATTGGCCAAATTTATTAATATAATTTAATCGAAATTATGATTCCCTAAGGGAAAAGAAGGTGTGGCTAGTTTTGCAGCATAGATTGTGTTGGCTGATATTTGTTCTGGCTGGGGTGGTCCACATTTGTCCCTAGAAAACAAAAAATATATATATGAAAAGCTTACACATCTTTTATACAGTAGATTGAATGACTTATCATGTCTGAATTGTCAGCTTGCAATTAATGCTCCTGGCTTACTAGCTATTGTCTTTGTAACAATTCATAAATACTGTGATTTCTGAGCGTACTTTTATGGCCTTCATGTTTTATAGAGTAAATCATAGAAACCTTTCTGTTTTCCAATTAACAGATGGAGGAGCTTTTGTTCATTGAACCAGGTTTCTTAGGAGGAGATTTGATTTCTTATGCATTTATGTATGCGTGATTCTATTTTACCACCAAGGAACACATCCTGCACTTCTGAACTGACTCATCTGAGG